>NW_003526941.1:6989269-7049191 GCF_000181795.1 Trichinella spiralis
GGTTTGGTGGGTGACGGTCACGAATTTCGCGCAAATTTCAACTGAACTCGACTCGTTCAATGTTCAGTGTGCAATTTTGCCAATCGCTTGTGAGCTGATTTTCAAATTCAGGTCAAACGAAGGAGGAGTGGCCAGTTTTTGGAGGAACAATTTTCCACAATTTGGCAACGCAAACGACGACGACCTCGATTTGAAAAATTACGAACGATGATACTAATCATTGCACAGTTGCGCAATCGCGATCGTCAAAAATTTCCATACAATGCAGGTGACAGTTCGACGACGACGATCGTCTCGAAAAGCAGGTCAACAATTTTCTGCCAACTTTCCTTCCATTCTCGTAACACGCTAAAACTCAAAACTATACAACTATGCAAATTTATTTCAACTTTTTAAACAATTTTTAATTATTATTCAATTTTTTGAACTTTATTATCTTTAATAGTTTTTTTTCTTCTTCTTCTTTTTCTTTTGTAACTTTTTGTCATTCTGTAAATTGTTTGTTTCAGATTTACTACTTTATTTCAATTGTAATCTATCTTGGAAAGTGGTTTGAAAATTTGAACTTTTTATCACAAATCACAAAATAGTAGTATATTTTGAAATCAAAAATAATTTTTATTATTGTCGACTGTAATTTACAATCCAATTAATTAATTCATCAAACTCGTCGTGAAATATGCCTCCTATTTGGGCACATTTTTCCTCTGAAACAGATCTGTCAAATATAATTTTCAATTAAATTTTTAACTGGAACATGATTTCATTGAAAAGAATTTATTTTTTTTCTTTTCAATTTTTTTGAAGCATTACATTTCTTTTCAAATTTTAAAATTTATTAATAATAATAATTCTTATTGATTCTCTTTTTTTTTGTTTCTGATCGTGCGAAAATGGGCAATTGGATGATAAGATTTCAAAAAAAAAATACTTTTTTTAACGACACTCACTTTGAAGTTCCTTCGGTTAATGGGTCAAGGGTGGGTTGCCCTGTTGCGCAATGACATTGCTTGTTTTTTTTATGCCTTCATAACCGTTTTTACAAATTATGATCTTTCGGTTGGACACACGATGGTGGAAAACTTTTCCAACAAGAAAACAAGGTACATTTTGTTCATAATTTTAAGTTAATAACATTATTAATGTTTTTAAAACTAATAACAATAAGAATATTTTATTAATTCATTTAACAAATAATTCATCTTGTTCATCTTTCTAACATTTCAGTTTTGCATTTTATTGAAAGTGTCTAATATTTTTGATTAAAAACAATAAATAAGATGTATTCAATTTCAAAGTGAATATGGAAATGATTATTGATTTACTATTACGATTTATTGTTTGCATTAGTTGAACATTTTACATTACACGAACTTTTTCATCATTTCCTTATGGTAGCCAGTTCGAATTGTTGTAAATTGAACAGTTTCATCGTACAATTATATTTTAAAAATTGATCACATTTTAAGAAAAAAATTTTAATATCACTCTGATATTACCAGAATGAACATTGCTGTTTAAACTGACATGATCGACTATTGTTAATGTACTATGTCATTACTTATTACTGTGTTTTTTCACGGTATTTATAATTGAAAATTTATGCAAATAATCACATTTGAAGAAATGATATAAAATTCGAATAGAACATTAATGATTATTAAACAGCACATTGAACTTTTGTAACTGCTGCACAATTTTAAATTTAATTGAAATAATTTGAACTTTTTTATTATTATATTACTGTAAATGTTTTTAATTTAATTAATTATATAAGATATTTTTTGTATGATCAGATGTAAAATTGTAATTTATATTGTGATAATTTATTTTTTCCTTGTTCATTTTCACAAAAGAGAACAATTGAGTGAGTGTTGCCGTCGTATGAAAGCTAAACACAGTATTCCATTTCTAGATGTTCGATCGTCGTGATAATAATACTTTTTTTATGAGAAGAATAGCAGAACTAAATAAACAATTTTTAAGAAAACAATAAGCCAGGCCGATGTTGTTGACTAATGGCAAACTAATGACATCAGATTGAAATATATAGAGTTGGCAAATGTCAATTGAAGATGAGAAATGAAACGTAAAAAAACAACTGAAATGGTACAAAAAAACTCGAACTAGTCAGAGGGAGAAGGATTAAAATTGTGTACGATATTCAAATTTGAAGGGTTGTGAGGAGGAAAATTTTTTAGATGGCAAATGGATGTTTTTAAATTGGGCAGTGCTGTGGGCGCTGGGCAGTTGATACTGTCTGTATTGCGTGTATGTTGCCTTCACTGCCTTTTCAGGACAGGTTCGTCTTTTTTGCGTTTTCTCAAATCGCCATCCGGAAAACGACCAGCGGCTGGTTTCATAGGAAGCTCTGAAAGAGGTTATTATTAATGGTCATTTGTATTCCAATTAACGTTTGTAAACTGGAATTAACAAAAGCATCATTGCAGCTAATCACATCTTTTCTTGTTGCAGTTGACAACTTCAACTCATATCTATTCGACATTAGCGCGATAATTATTGAAATTAGCCAGCCCATCGTGAATAAGAATAATAATCAATCATAATATTTGAATAGCAATTCGAACAATAGGGGCCGGCCGGCTACTTACTTTGGGCGTTCGAACAGCTTTTCACCTCCTTTGGACAATTACGAATGTCTTTTTCACGACAAGCTCTGTACCGAATCGAAGAGCCGTCCGTTGTGGCGCAAGGGCTCCACTGGGTCCACAAGCCGGCGGCGGGCAAATCGAACAGAGCTTGGGAGAAATTTTTGTAAAATTTTTTCGACAAACGTCTTCCACCTAAACAAACGATTGTTTTTAGGATGTTCAATTAATTTTCCACATATCCGATGAAAATTACTTCGTCCACAGCCTAGTTCAAAGTACATAACCGCAGCTTCGTCTTCAGTATAGACGTTCGGTTGTGTGGAACGACTTTCAGTGTTCAGAATACAATTTTCATTGCGATCCTTTTACAGAAGAGAATAAATTTTTTGAAAAGTTCAAAAAAATAAACTGGAAAATTTACTTCTTGATAAAACATTCCAGATTTGCAATAAAAGCCCAAATCTTCGGTGGAAGTGAGACATTTTTCCACGCATTCACTTTCTGAAGAAGTCGTGATGACCGTTTTAGCAAAACCAACCAGAACATGTCCAGGTGCATAAATGAAATTATTCGGACATTGGCTAACAAGTTTTTCTAAAAATGTTCAATTTTCTGTACAATTTTTCACTCATTCATTCAACATATATATATATATATATATATATAACTTTAGCTTACCTGGGAAACATTGAACCATCATGTAGGTGCTATCAGCGCTCGGTTGTAAGTTTCTGATATATTCAATTTTCGTATCATCCAATTTACAAGTGGTTCCTTCATAAATTAAAGAAGCACATCCGCCTTTTATTTCCAGAGGCCTTCCTTCGGCATCCTTTTGTAGAAAAAATGAATTATTTTTCAAACGAGAGAAAAAAATGCACTGATATTATCAAAATTTTCTACTTTATTATCAAGACAAGCTGTTGCACAATCTTTCAACGTATACCCGCTCAGGCTGATCGCTTCTTTGGCATCCGGATCGGTATAGCCGCTGACTTCTATAATTTTTGGAAGTTCACCTTCTTTACAAAGTGCAGCTGCCTCTTTTTCCGGTTCTTTCCTTGCTCCGCATTGGCCAGTTGGTCTGAAAAATTACATTTTCAATTTTAAATTTTACAAAAATACTCTTTTCATGGCGAAAATCTTCGAACATTTAATGTAATAAGAAAAACAAATCAATTAATTTATCATTTCCATTTGTATAATTTTAAATTTTACTTGGTAAAACCACTTTGTAAATAAGTTTATTACAAAAAATGCAATTTTTTTCAGAACAGTCGTGTACTGTCTTACTGTAGTGAAATTTATAATGGTTCATTTTTTTACATTGCATAAAATAATCTTTGAAACATTTATTCAAAGTATGCATAATTTATGCAAACAGTATCTATCAGTTTGACGTTTCGGAGGAAACTGTTTCGCAATATTTATATTCTTTGAACGATGCAAACAGAAAAATTGCATAATTTTTGAACATCGATTTAATTTTGACCCGTCTATCCTTTTCTTTCTCGACTAAAATAGATTTGGTTGATTGAATGTGAAATTCATTTTTTTTCTTTTCTTTTTGAACTGTTCTGCTCGAAATTATAACTTCATTTTATTAGATAGATTGATAATGTATGCAAATATTTCTAGCCGTATCTTTTCTCGACTTTTATTGCTTATCTGTTTGCTATTTGCTACTAATGTATTATCTGTTCAACCGAATAGAATACTTTATTCTAGCTGATTAATAAATAATTCCAACTGAATATTTATGAAAGAAACAGATTTTTGAATTTTACTTAATACAACATGTACTATAGTATACTATACTGTAGTGTATTTTTAAAGAAAAAATGAAGTTTATGAAGATATTATAAAGACCAAAATATATACATTCATGTTATATATTAAATTATAAATACTTTGTTGAAATTTTCTTCCTTGAAAAAAATATGAACCTTATAAATAATTATCTACAGAAAGCTGAAAATAAAGTTGATGCACGTGATGCGGATCTAAAACAAAGCAAACAGTATCAACATATAAACATGTAAATGTGAACATGTGAAAATAGAAACCGTTCATCTGATTTTTATAAATATATATTTTTTAATCAATGATGATAAACTTGTTTTTGAAAGTTGAACTTAAATATTTAATAAATAATTAAATTTGCAATGTTTATTTATGATGATTAATATTGATTTTCAGAGTGAAACTTGTTTTATGAAGATGATGTTGCATGAAATAGATGAAAATGGAAACGTCAACAAGAAACCGTGAAGAGTAGAAGTTACGTTATTATTATTATTATTATTATTATCTGACTGAAGCTGCAACACATCCAATCATCATTGTCATCATCATCATCATCATGCTAAGGTAAATTGCTATTTTATTACTGAAGATATGATTGTGACGAGGATGACTTATTTAGGTCTAGTTTAATTTTAGTCTGAGCAAATGACCTAATATGATGTGGGTGTGTCGAGCGGGGTTAGCAAAAAAGAATTTAGGCAATATACCTGATGTGGTGTCATTTGCAAACCTAATTTTCCGTTGCTTTCAGACAATGAACATGTCTTCTGTTTATACATATATATATATGAAGAATGTTCAGAATAAATTATCCTTAAATCTGAGCTAATAATTAATGAATAAATGATCAATAACGCTGGTCGTTTCGGTTATTTTTGAAAAAATTATTAAACTAATCATATAATTAGTTTTTTTTCTTGGGTTTTTGTCATTTTCTTCAAAATTGAATAATTAATTGCACTTACACGAAATAAGATCGAGTTTCGTATTTGGTAACAATTTGCGGTTGGGATTTTCCATCGACGGCAAATAAATCGCACGTTCTGTATGCAAAATCGTACACAACTGCCCGGCAACAGTAAGGATATTCTGCGGATTGTTTTTCCAAGCACAGTTGCAAGCAGTCCTCGCATGTGATCGGTGTGCGTCGCTCAAATGGGAACCCTTGAGCAATTGAAAAACCAGGACTGCAGGAGAAACATTTCAAATCTAAAAATAACCGCTTATCAATGCTTTGCATCAGCATGGAGAAAAAAAATAACTAGTGATCGAAGTTTCAAAAGTGAAATTCTTTTATATTATAATTAAACGGATAAAATATTATTAAAAAAGAAATGCTAAGATGCATGTAGGTGAATCAATTATTATAATTTCTTGTCTAATCTTTTTATATTCAATTTCAATAGATGGAAAAATTATTGAAACAAGAATAATGTTTACATTGTTCTACATCATTTGAGTTATATTGAGTCAAATGTGCTACTGTTTATTGCTGTTTACTCAATTTGAACATCTTGAACAGAAAAATCTTTGTATAAATTGAAAAATCACACTCCGATTATAATCATGCTTAATCGAAATAAAAAAAATTATCTCAATTCACTTCGTATAATTCGATATGTTGCACAGAGAAGTGAAAAAGAATCTCTACTAGATGAATATTTTTGCATGAAAAATGTTCGTTTCTAATCACTATATGGAATAAGTAAAATAGCTAATTAAATAAATTAAAGTTCAGCTTACCGACATAACAACTTGATGCTGTGGGAATGTTTTGTGGTGGACGTCCAAAAGAATAAAGCGGAAGTTGTTGTTGGAATACATTGGCAGGCATTCCTGCACCTCTGTCTGCGCCGTAGGTAGGTCCATATCCACCGTTACCTCCAACTGTTCCAACAGCACTACCATAACTTGGTCCAGAAGGCACTGGTTCACTGTAAGATATCGATTGTGATGGTTGTAGTTGAGCATCGTATGCGCTTATCCACGGCAACAGTGACAACAATATGGAGCTAAGTTGTAACAGCATAATGCTCGAAGTCCAAACAGCACCTGAGTACGATACCATTCTATTGGCAGTGTATATATATAAATATATATATATAAGTATATACCTATATACTTATATATATGTGTATGTATATATATATATATAGGTATATATATTTATTTATATCTATATATCAATGATGTATGGGAATGTATGTGGGTACTTATATATATATATATATGTATATATATATGTGTGTATTTGTGTTTGTGTGTGTGTGTGAATATATGTTTGTTAGAAAGTGAAAAACAACAGACTGACTGTGGACGCACTATACGTACGTACGATTTCCGGCCCGTTTAAAATAAGTAGAATAACCTGCTATTCTTGACATGGTTGAAAAATTTTTGGCACTATTTCACTGAACGTTCAAACAGATCGACCGACTTTCGTGTCATGGTTCTGAAATTATTCCTTGTCACACCTAGTTTGATTGTAACGCCCTATCAGATGCTTAATTAATGAGCAAATTATGGGAATCTTTGGTTTTTTTTTTCTGATGCACCCATATGCTGAAAAGTCGGTGCCCCAGTGGTGAACATTGTTACCTGCGGGCATGGATCCGCCAGTGACCCATTCCATTAATGAAAACCGTCCACCTCCCCTAATTTTCATAACACGGCGCACATTTATGATTGTGTTGTTGTTGTTGTTGATGATGATGATGATGTTCTTCGTATAATTCGCTTTTTCTAAGTCTAGTCATTTGATTCACCCTAATATATTGGAGAAGCGTGTTTTTCACAATAATTCGGCCCCATTCAGAAAAGCGATGACTGTCAGCGTTTTCAAGTTACCATTTTATTAAACACAACCGTCCATCCCATTCAACATTTCCCACATTGTCTCGTTCAAGCATGAAGATGTTTGAATTTAAGCTCCAGTCAACTCTAGACCCGATTCTTTTTCTGACCTAAAAAAGTTTTCCATTGTAATTTTTGTTTGCAAACCACTTCTGACCGTTGCTTGCACAACAAATTACTGTAATTGAACTGTGACATTTTTCGAGTATTTTTTTAATATTATTTTTTTTACAAAATCAAATTTATACATGTCGAAATTTTGGCGGTTAAAAGTTGAAAGTTGAAAAAAAACAGAAAAGCAAAATTTTTTGATTTTAAAGTAATTTTTTAAACCACATTCAATTGATATATTACTTTCCACTACATAAAGTACTGTACTATTTTTAAAAATAAAAAAGGTTGAATGAAGATAATTTGAAAATTTCAAATGTGCCATGCGTATAATTAGTCTGCAATCAATCTTAATATTCGATTGGTCTAATTCCGGTAATAGAATAAATTCTACGCATTTTTTAATAATCGATGTGAAATCTTTGCACTAATTTGCTCATCAATTTGTCCATTCATTCAATTCATTCATTCATTCATTCATTCATTCATTCATTCATTCATCAGCAATCTTTGGAAAATATGAAGAAGAAGAAATATTGGGATTCCATTTCTTTATAGTTTTTATTTTGTTTTTAATAATTTCTTTTTTATGTCTTTAATAAATCAATTTAAACTGAAGTTGAAAGCTGAAATAAAAAAGTACGAAAAGCATTTTTCTCATACAAATTTAGCGCAACAAGTTTTAAATTGCTATGTGTGAACTTGAAGATGATACTCAGTAATTAGAATAATAATATATTGCATTTTCTGCTTTAAAGCATCATCATCATCAGTTTAATCGGATGCGAATTGTAAATTTAACTGAATCAACATTTTTTTGTCTTCATGAATTTGAAACGGAAACAAATTTTATGAATGATTTAGTCAATTATGTTCGCTTCAAAAGGATAATGGATTTCCGTTTAATAGAAATGAAGGAAATTGTTTACACAAAAGAAACGAACCTATTTTGATAACATCCGATGAATGCATTTTAGTATTTATTTTTGCTTTTGGTAGCAATTTCACGCTCGTCGAAAAGTGAAATTCTGAGTAAACTGCAGAAAGCAAAATTTGAATTTGCCAATTTCGTTCTGCATTTAGTAGCATTGATAAAAAGTGCTTTTAATTTCCTGGTTTAGCAGTGCTTGCAGACTCAAATGTTTGATTAACATTTCATTAAAAAAAAGCTCATTTTCTTCAGACGGAAATTGCCATCTTGTTTAAATTTAGCGATAAATTTCAAAATTAGGAAAGAATGCTGCATGCAATGCAACTTTGGTGTTGCTGTTTTTTTCCTTTTTTGGAATTGGGTTTTCAGTTATAAATCTTAATTTCCGCAACGTTGACCTTAATTTGACAGATTGCGTTCAATTCGGTTAATAGTGAAAAATTTTTTCTTCGCCATTCGCTCTGCAAAGTATTAAGTTGATCCGCTTGCAGAGCCGGCAAATGAAATAAATAGAGCGAATGCATTCTTTTATTTCAAACTTCATCGGCCAAGAATGTATTCCCTTCTGAAGGATTTACGATCAAAATTCAATCATAACACATTTTCACAAGCCCGTGAAAATATTCATCTACTGTTCATTTTTTGTCCATTTTCCTTTAATCAATTTCATATTTACAAAGCAGTCTTTAATATTTATAAAACTCGACGTTAACATGTGTGCTTCGTGTTTTTGCTAATGTAAAAAATGAATAGTACAAACATTATATATATATATATAAGAAACAATGATAAACACTTGAGCATAAAATCGGTTTGTTTAACATATTGCTTTGACAGATAATATTGATGCTAATTTGAATTAGTTGTTGTTCAGAATATTTCCTTTTTTTTAAATAAAATGACTTCGAAAACGTTGTAATTTCGAGCATTTAAATATGGATTTAAATAAATGCACTACGGTGAACCTTCTCTTCTTATAAATAAATTCAATTGCTGTTGTTCACATGAGCATTACAAGAAGTTGTTATGGCAATGCATCTGTAAATTTTTTTCTCGAATCTGATTAATAAATTTCTTTAAATAAAACAAACTCCATCATTGTTACTTAGTAGTTTTAAAATGGATATTTGTTCTAACTAACTTTTCTTTGAGTGCATAGTTTATTATTAAGCACATAATTTATGCCGTATAAACGTATTATTAACTGTTTAAACTCGTCTTTAAATGAATATTGTTATTTTTTGTTCAGGTAAATATTTCGATAAATATTACAGTATGGAATTTTACTTGCTCTTCTACAGTAATCTACATTTTTTATCATTTCCAGAAATTATTATTGAAGTAATTTTTTACGTTGATACATCATAAATATCCATAAATAAGCCTATTTTGGCAGATAAGAATTCAAAATTTGCTTCCATTACATGTTTTGTTTTGTTTTCCTGCTTTTAATTGTATTATGATATTTGTGCATTCTTTACAATAATTCCACGTTATAAACGAACGTCCGTTTGTGAAATAAGTTTAAATTTTCATCAATATTTATTTCAGCCTTAACTTTTATCATCTTAGTAATGGTTTTTTTGTTTTCAACGACCAGTGATCTGGGTGATAGTTTAGTGGTGTAATTTAATTTCAAAAAGTATGCAAGTTGTAGTAATTTTTGAAACGTATTTGTTGTTGACGTCAATAGGTAATGTTAATCCTAGTCAGACAGCTGATGTTTCATCAATATTGGTTATTCCACTTTAGAAATGTTGTTCAGAAGTTCAATAATTATTGTTAGTATTGTTTTTTGTTTAAATATTAAATTTCAGTGTATTCAAAATAGCCTTTTAAATGCTAGAAGTGATTGTGATTTGTATTTTGGTAATTTAAATCTCAACACTTTCTTGTCAAAACATGTGTACAGCTACACTGTTTTTTGTTGAACTTAGTTTCATTTATGTTACTGTATATTATGTAGGGTTTTGTTTTGTAGTTTTCGCAAGTTTGAAATAGCAGTTTCGTATGTGGTAAGTGAAAAATGAAGAAGAAGAAAAAGAGTCGTAAAGTGGAAGCTGGTCATTTGCTTATCAATCATTTGATTAGAAGATCTGCAAAAAGTAACTGTGGTCATTTGTATGGGAATGAAGAGATGCAAGTGCCGTTGCGGTCGATTACAGAGGAGACGAATTTGGAGGAATTTTTCAGTCGTGCCGAACTGCTCGGTTCGACATTTGCTGCGGAACGCATGAATGCGATTGTGGTGAATAATTGTTTGCCGAATAATGCGAACCAACGTGATGCTGTCTACGTTCCGGAGGATGTCGAGAGTGAGTTGAAAGTGCCTCGACGACCCGACTGGCATGGGGCGAAAACAGCTGAATCACTGGCCGCCGAGGAGCAGCGGATTTTTACCGAATGGCGTTGTCGCTTGAACGCGCTCCATGCTAAATCCGGCCTAGTGTTGACACCCTATGAAAAGAATCCGGATATTTGGCGCCAACTGTGGCGCGTTTTGGAGATCAGCGATGTTGTTGTTCAAGTGTTGGACGCTCGCAATCCGTACATGTTTCGTGTGCCCGATTTGGAATTGTATGTGAAAGAATTGTCTTCTGAGAAGAAGATTTTTCTGCTTCTCAACAAGGCCGATTTGATTAGTGCTCATCAACGGAAACTTTGGGCGAATCATTTCAATACTGTTCCGAATATTTCCTATGCATTTTGGTCAGCTCAGAAGGTGATGAACCGACCGACCTTTGATGCAGAGGTAAAAGAGGATGTTGAAGTTAATGCAGAGGATGATGAAGAAACAGCAGCAGAAGAAGCGGAAGACAAAGAAGATGAGAAAAACAAACATCAGTCCATTGAAATTGTCGAAAGTGGAGAAGATATTAGTGAAGAGGTTGACTGTGCTGTGCGAAATGAACAAGAGCTGTTGAGCATGTTCAAAAGTCTCAGAAGTGACCACAGCCGACCCCTGGTAGTCGGTATGGTCGGATATCCGAATGTCGGCAAGAGTTCAACGATCAACAAGTTGCTTCAACGGAAAAAAGTTGCAGTATCGAAAACACCGGGCAAGACAAAGCATTTGCAAACACTGTATCTAGATGATGAGCTTATTCTGTGCGACGCGCCAGGTCTGGTATTTCCTGCGGCAACTTTCCGGCGGGAACATATGGTATTGAACGGCATGCTTTCTTCGAATGTTGTTAGCGATTACGTCACACCGGTGAGGCAGCTGTGCAGTGTGTTGCCGTTGTACGTGTTCGAGTCGATTTATGGCATTGTGCTCAGTGAAGAGCAGCAGGCAGCAGAACAGGCGAACCCTGACAACGCAGATGTACTTTTGAATGCGTTGGCTTATCGACGGGGTTTCATGTCGGCCAAAGGTCTACCCGACCGATCCAGATCCGCTCGACAGCTCATACAAGATTGTGTAATTGGAAAATTGCCATACAGCTCTCCGCCACCGGATGTCGATCCAAAATTATACAATGATTTCAGTTCATTTTCTGTCCAACGAACCGCATCCAAGTTGAGCACGTTGAATTTGCTGCAACGGAAAAATTTGATCAAGACAAAAATAACAGCGGAGGATGTAGATAGAGAATTTTTTTCATCTTCCAGCTCTGGTGTACATTTTCGTGGACGTGTGCCTGGCTCTGCTATGCCAGTTCCTGTTAACTCGAAAAAGCATTACAACAGAAATAAAAAAGAAAAACTACGCAGAGTTTATGCTCATTTGGATGCTTGAAAATCAAATATGTATACTGTTCACATTTTTTGGTTTGTTAATGGTTTATTTCAGCATATACTGTTTATCAGACAATGGATATTAAAAGTTGAAACTTGGAAATGTGAAAAAAGGTTTTGAATTTTTAATTGTTATAAATGTATATTTTTTTTCTTCAAATAGAGTTTGTTCAAATTGAAATATTTGGAATGTGTAATTTAACAGTTGTCCAGCGTTGGATTGAGTAACGACAAGAAGCCGCCAACTAAATGAACACTTCCGGTGACGAGCACTTGTATTGTTCGTTGATGATTATCAGTTATCATCATGTTTTCACTTTTGAAAAGCTGACGGATGCTATCATGAGCAGTGCTGATGCAACAAAAGCTTTCCACATTGGTAAGTGCTGAATCTAAATTGCATGTATATATATATATATTCGCATAACTTTCTTTTTCTTCTTCAACTTACCTTGTTTTTGTATCTCTTTCCAAATTTGCATATTTCTCCTGATTACTTCCGAATTGTTTCGTGTATCGCTTTGGTAAGATATCGTTTCTGAAAGGAAATTGGTTTAATGTATCAAATGTTGAAAATGTCTGTCTAATTAGAAAAATGATTGCCTGAATCAGAATTCATGTCACAAGTGACATTGGTTGGACAGAAGATGGCTTTGTTGAAATGAAAACGCTGAAGCGAGCATATGAAAAAAATTTTTTTTTAATATTAATGGTTGAATTTGAAAAATGAAAGAGAGAGAGAAAAAGTACTACTGTGAGAGGTAGGAGAAGTTGCTTGGCATTTCGTCCTCTTGTGCAGTGGAAAACCAAAATACGATAATCAGCTTCAGTTGCTGCAGCTTCGCCAAACCACGCGGCACAGCACTGCCAATTGGAAAATGAAAAGTAAAAAAGAAAGGAAAGATAAAAAAAGAGAAGAGACAGTATAACCTGAATACTGAGAGGCGTGTGTGCACCGTCCAAATAATATTCAATGCCATTTTTCTTTATAATCTGTGAACGACCAGGCCAACGGCACGACTCCAATGCTTCAAGGGAGAAATGTTTAAATTTGAGAAATTACCTTCTTCACCAATTAATTAAATTTACCCATTATTTCTTTTTCGTTCAATGGTGCGTCGAAGAGTTCAGCTTTGAAATTTTTCACATTGTTCATGTTCAAAATTGGCGAACAACAATATCCTTAATGTGCAAATTTTTAATTTTAAATGATTTACAATTAAATGAAATTTTGCTCATCACAATTGCCTTACCCATTTTCATAATCCAATAACGAGCCAAGTGAATAGCTAGATTTGCATTTTCTTTTTGATGTTCTCCAGCTATTCCCAAATTAGTCATATACTGATAGTTGGAAAAATCATTTACTGCATAAAGAGGGCACTAGAATTTTCAATTTCAATAATTTAAAACAAAAAAGACAATCTTTTCATTATTTATTTATTTATTTGTAGGAATAAAATTCAAATTACTCCGATTTCTTTCGAACGCTTTTCAAATACTTCCATTGCTTCAGTGCACTGAGGCACTGTAAATGTGGGAATTCCTTTCTGAAAAGATTCATCACAATGAAATGTTTTTCTTTTCCATTCACTTTCCACTGAAACAACGATCAATTAGCATTACCTTCATTATTCCGGCTTTGTTCCAAGCAATCTCTTCAATAGTATCACCCAAAAGTTGTGTATGATCGAAATCAAGTCGGGTTATAGCGCAGACGACAGGATTTCTAGAAAAATCAATGATCAATTTTTTTTACAGTTTGAAAAAATTATTCTAACTTGACAATGTTCGTGCAATCGTACGTGCCACCAATTCCAACTTCTAAAATAGCTACATCAACCTGAAATAATTTTTATAATACAGATAATATTTCATAATAATGGTATTATTTATTATTGCATAATTTATTTTTTATTCTTGTACGTTGCATTAATTTTAATATATTACAGTATACCATACTGTACCTTTAACTCAAAGAAAATATGGAAAGCCAGAGTTGTAAGAAATGGAAAATATCTGAGGACGGTCTTGAATTCCATATTCTGAAAACAAAGCAGTCATTAAGAAAACATAAAACTTATTTACTTTTTGCTCTCTTCATCAGTACAAAGTAAGCAATGTTCACCACTTACAAATGGCATTTTTGTTGTAATGAAGCAAACATTTAATAACTTTTTTAAAAGAAATTCATTATTAACAGTAGAATATCAAAATGTGATGAAAATTTCAAATAGTGTTGGATTGAGATATGTTTATTGCATGTTTCATTTATAAATTCAATAAATTAAACAAGTCTTAAACTTAATAATAAATCTATTGAATTTAGTGGCATTTTTTTTATAAAAATACATTCGTACCTCATTTTTACAAAGAGCTACCTTTCTGTAAAGTGTCCAAAAAGAATCTCTGAAGCATTCTTCTGAAATTGGATTGTTATTTATTCGAATGCGCTCTCGAACACTGACCAAATGTGGAGAACTGCAAAAAAATATATTTAAACTAAAATTATTTGTACATTTAACAAATACCTGAAAAAGCCTGTGCGTATTCCTTTGGAACGCAAAATGCTCTCTACGAAAGCACAAACCGAACCTTTTCCTTTTGTTCCGCTAACGTGGATCACGTTCAACTGATCCAATTTTGAAATCTGAAAAATTATTTAAAATTTACAAGCTGACTATAACCCTTTCAAATATACTTTGACGAAACATTTTGAAATGCTAAAAGATTAATTCATTTCATGCATTTTCAGAAAATCCAGCAAATCGTCGTCATGCTCAAACAAACTCATGCTTATCGTACAAACAGTAAAATATACTTACTTCCAAACCAGTAGCAGGTATGCATTTTGCAAAATTTTCAAACCATTCAGTAGGGTGCTTATTGTTTTCGTATTTTCGTTCCGATGTAATTTGCAACTCATTAAGTAGTTTCACAACTTCCTTTGTTAAGCGAATTAAAAAAAAATTAAATTTGTGATTACTTTATCTTACCTTGAAAGAAGGTGCGTTTGAATAAGTCCTTTGTGCCATTGACATCACATTTCTCAGAAGCATTAAAGTTTTACGAACTATAAATAAAAAACTGAAAGATTAATAATGCACAAGTTACTGGAAAAAATAAAACTCGCCCTAATTACAGATTTGCTTAAATGGATCATATGATAAAAGAAAAATATTTTAGATGAATTCTTAATTAATTTTCACTACTGTTTATTAATTTTCATTTATAACAAGTTTGCTTAAGCTTTATTTAAAAATCATAATTCTCAATAAGATCAGTACAATATTTGCAAGTCGTTTACAGTAAAAATGTTTAATTTTCAGTTACAAATTTTAATTGTATTATTTATGTAAAAAGTATAAAACTTGAGACTAGAACTGATTTTTGTGACTGATAAGGTATTATGTCTATCGAAGTGTTGCTTAATGTGCTCGTTTGATGACTATTATTTGCTCGTTCTAAAATTACCTGCATTAAAAATTTGTAATAGCTGAATTCTGGATAACAAAATTAAATAGATGAAGTGCTGAATAAGTTAAATTATAGAATTTTAAAATTGACAAATTGGTTTCCTTCCGATTACTGTAATTTAAGTTGGAACATAATTCTCACAATATTACAGTAACCAATGCTGAATTTATTTTTTAGATAATTACACCAACCTTTCACCATGCGAAAGCTCAGATATCACGAACGAAAACTGTTGAAAAAAGTAGATTTTATTAACTGGCAGGTGGACAATAATTTGCACGAAAGTAAAATAATGCAACGTTATCGTTTGAAATCCCACGAAGAATATACTTCGTACTCGAAACTTTCGCATGAAGTTCGTGAATTGGCTCGTAAAATCAAAGAGCTCGACCCAAAGGATCCATTTCGTGTAGAATCCTCACGTTTGCTTATTGACAAATGTTATGCAATAGGTTTGATACCCACTCGCCGAGGGCTTGATCTGTGCGATTCGGTAAACACATCCGCATTTTGCAGGTAAACATTTTTTTGCGTCAGTTATTATTTATTAAAATTATTTTTAGGCGTAGACTTCCAGTTTTGATGGTCAAAAGTAATATGGTGGAAAATTTAGCGACCGCTACCAAGTTTGTTGAACACGGACACGTACGTGTTGGCCCTGTTATGATAAGCGATCCTGCATTTATTGTTCCAAGGTAGGAAATTTTGCTAAAAAGAATAATTTTTTGTTATTTTGATTTACTTTTTTTTAAAATTGAATGCAACATTTACAAACAATTACTGAATACGTGTGAACTGTAAATTTCAATTCACATTGCTCGTTTTCACTTTTCCTTTGAAGAAAGCAATTTTTTGTATTTATTTTTTTATTAAACCAGCGTGAAAAAGAAATATTTGTATTTGTGAATGAATTAATAAGTGTACTATATATATGTCGTTGTTGTAGAAATTTAGAAGACTTCATTACATGGACGAATACGTCTGCCGTGCGCAAACATGTTCTCGAATACAATGATATGAAAGATGATTATGATTTAATGTGCTAATGGCGATTTGTTTTGTTGTTTTCAGTGATGATCATTTTGGTTTTGTAGTAAAATTTCATTGAAAAATCTATGAATACTATTTTTAAAAAGTTTTGCTTTAAATACTTTTTTACTTATTTTGTTTGAATGTATGAATCCATGTGTTATTTATTATTATTATCACTGTCTAGGGGACCATCAAAATATGTACAAATCTCGTCCAAATTTTTCGAACTGTGAGTATTTATTTTTCTTTTTCGTTTTTCTTCTATTTCATTTTATTATAATCATATTCATGTAATATTCCTGAAATTGCTAGTACTGTTGAAAAGAATATGAATGAGGAGGCGTTTTAAAAATTTTGAAAGTGTTTTTTCCTGTTAATGTTTTTGTGAAACGAAGTGGAATTGAATTATTTTCATTTTAGTAGACGATTTGGCGAAAAAGAACAAACGACCCCAAGGAGATTGTGATGCTGCTTTCAGTGAATGGGCTGTTCGAAATAATTTCTCCGTTTTGGAATACAGTCGTACGTGTCAAGCTGCTGCATCCGGCGTTGCTGCTGGTATACTTGGGCTCACAGGATTAGCAGGTTTTGTTTTTTACTTTTTGTGTGCTTTGGCGCAAAGCTGTGTTTGGTATTGGAAAACTGACTGTTGTTGGAAAGATTACTTTCCAAATTTTTCTACTATTCTGTTGCATGGCCTTTTTGGTGGCTTGTTTACTTATGTTTTGTTTTGGACCTTTCTTTATGGTATTGTACATGTTTATTGATTTTAAACATTTAAAATACATACTGTAATATAATAAATGTAATGTTTTATAGGACAGAAGTTTTCTTAAATGCAAATTCTTTTATACAATTAATTTCTTTGCTTATTTGCAACCCATGCATGAGACAATTATTGAACCTTGGTGTTCTGATGGTATTGGTCGTTTTATGCAGGGAAGCTTTTTGTAAGATAGACGACACAATTTGGTTTGTGGATTGTATAATGCAGAATGACAAAAAACCGACTGATGACAGTGAACTGCGCAGTCGTAAAAATCCACTACATCCGAAACACTTCCGTAGGTGATCATACGGTATGTCATTGGTGCTGGTTGATAAAAGAAGGTAAAATTTTGTGGACAATCTGTAAATAAATATTTCGTATAATTGTTTATTTATTAAAAATGAATTTTTTTTTTCTTACCAGTTTTTAGTTTATTTGGAAGTTCAGTTGTCTTGACAATTTCTGATGGTTCAGTGCTACTTGAGCTTGGTAGATTTGATGTTAATTCTGATTTTTTGGTTGTAAAAGTAGGTGTTGTTGTAAGTGTCGAACTGGGCAGTGTTTGTAATGCATCAGCGTCTAAAAGAGATTAAAGTTGTTTAGTTAAAATAAAATTTTGTAAGTAACAAAAGCCAGAATTCATCTATTCATCATCAGTAGTAGTATACTTGTAGTAAATATGTGATATTCTTTAAAGAAAATTAAAAACTCAAAACTGAATATGATGTGCATATTAACAAACGGTGGACTAGAATTTACGACAGTACATTATTTTTTTAATGGTCAGTCTATTTAGCTGATATTTTTTTTGAAATTGGTTTGGGAAATTGTTCATTGATGAATGAAATAAACGACGCGTTGCTTTACCTTCTTCACAACGCAAGCAAGAATATGCGTAGGTGATTCCAGCTTGTATGGACTTTGTTTCGTTCTTGTCAGGGATGTGATTGCAGTTGGCACGTTGCCAATATGCAAATCGACAGAAAGCACTGCCGTCGAAACTCTTCTTTGGCTTTTCGAAAATGACCGTGTAGCAAAACATCAAACGATCATAGCACATTTGAAGACATTCATCGAGTGATTTCACTTTACGAAGCATGTAAGGAGTGATGTCGATTAGACTCGACTCCGGTAGTTGAATTTTTGAAAGTTTACCACGGCATGCTGGAATATTTAAAGTTTATTTATTTTTATTGTTCATATATATATAATACATGTAACGAATAACATGATATTGATTTTGCTTACCTGTGAAATTTGGCTTTGAATCGATAGATTGAATAGCTGCTAAAAGAAAATGAAAGTTTTATAAAAGTTGGAGTATTTTGAAAAAAAATATCCATCTTCTCTTACAGTATCCAGGAAACGACGATATCACTAGTAGAAGTGGAAAAATGTAAGTGAATGTATTCATGGAGGGATAGATTTGTATTTGGTAAACTTTTTGAAAATTTCGTAATCTACTGGATGGAACGAAATTCAATTGCAGTGAATGTGAAATTTCTGTCAAAGCAGCATTTATATAGAATATAATTTTCAAGGCGCTTTTTGAGGCGCAAACGGCTCAACAATTATTGCTTACACAAGGACACGTTTTTCAGTTCTGTCTTGTTGTTGCTGTCTTTTTTTGTTTTACGATCTTCCTCATAGTTGTTATTTTCAAGGGCAGGCGAGTTTAAATATTTTCATCAAACCGATCCCATTGGTCGGTTCCTTTTTGATAATTTGCCCGACCCTGAACTTCGTCTGGAAAAATAGCAATTTTCATTTTTCATTTTTGCCATCTCTTTTTTTATTTCATGAAAAAATGCTTCATCAGAAGATAGCCGAAATCACTTTCATTCTCATTGATCACATATCAAACTGACTTAGATGTGTAGAAATAGTGCAAAAAGAAAAAAAATGTTTTTTTTTCTTATAAATTCAACTTTTGAATTTGTTTTTTTTGAGCAAAGAAAACAGCAACTACGAACGAAAGTGAACATTTTGTACCACCTTCTGTGTTTTAATGTTGTTCATTTATATTGTTGCTTGCTTTTTGAACTTACTGTATTTTTGTGTTTTTTGTCTTTTCATTCGGTACACAATTCAAAACATATAAACTTCTAAGTAAATTTAATAGAATTTTAATAAAAGAAAAATTGTAATGTAAAAAAGACGTTTAACGTAAAAATTTATTTAACTGAACAAAAATTTTTAAAGTAATTGCTCATATGTTTTAATCCACTTTAAAATGCCGTTTAAAGTAGCTTGTTTAAGACATGTTTATCTATCCAAACTATTCAACAACTACCAGTGAACAGTTGAATTTGCTTTACAGCAGTTTCGAGCAGATTAAAGCATGCTAAATAAGCAAATATTGTGTAGATGCGCAATATTGGTACTGTTATTTTTTGTCTTTTGATTTTGTAATAGAGAAAATTAAGTTTAATTTTTTAATGTAAAAGAAAAATAGATAAAGCAAAACTTTTTTGCTTTCTATTGCTTTGTATGCAATTTATCGTTCATAAAAATAAATTTTTTTTTATTTTTTATTTTATATATGTACATATATTTTCAGATTGTTAGTATATGTTACACCGGTATTGCGGCGAAATATAAAAATTGGTCAATCCTCCCTCTAGGTGTGTTGACATTTTTATTCACAATTTTTTCACTTGTGCAGTACAAATTCCATATAGTGAAGAAGAGACCCAAACTGACAGTAAATTGATAATTTTTTTTACTTACTGAAAGATTTTAATGTTGTTTGTTGTTGCTTAAAGTTGGAAAATTAATAATTGTAATACAGTAGTTGCAGTTGTCAGTGTCAATGGATTAATATCGAATTGAAGATTTGAAATAAAAATTTTATTCTATTATTAATTTCAGGAAGCTATTTTTGGGCTGAGTGTTATACTTTTCAATGGTGGTGTTATTGCTATCATCTTCTTAGAGAAGGATTTTAACATCCGTGAGGAAATGCTCAGTGAAAATAATGTTTTTAAATTTGCCACCGCTGGTTGTAATGTATTTTGTGTATGTTGTCAATTGTACGTATTAGTAAAGGTGTTGGCTGGAAAAACGGATGCAGACGTTGCAACTACTAAAGCAACTG
The DNA here is from genome assembly GCF_000181795.1 of Trichinella spiralis. Taxonomy (NCBI): domain Eukaryota; kingdom Metazoa; phylum Nematoda; class Enoplea; order Trichinellida; family Trichinellidae; genus Trichinella; species Trichinella spiralis. The sequence goes on from NW_003526941.1 coordinate 7,009,696, forward strand.
GTGATTCGAAAGTGCAGGGAAATGAAAATTTAGCGCTTAATGATGCTGAAGAAGGTGCTGATGAAGATGAAGAGGAAGAGGGAGAAGGAGAAGAGGGAGAAGAAGAAGGAGAAGAAGAAGCGGATGAAGATGAAGAAGGGGAAGGAGAAGAGGTAGAAGAAGCAGGAGCAGGAGTGGCAGGAGCAGCATTAGCAGGAGGAGGAGGAAAAGCAGAAGAGAAAGAAGCAAAAGATGCAAAAGGAGGGAAAAAAGGAAAAGAACAAAAAGCGACCAAAGCTAAAGAACAGAAGAAAAAAGACGACAAGAAGGCGAAGCAAAAAATGACGACGACGAAAAAGGAGAAGGAAAAGAAAGCCACAAAAAGTCCCAAAGCTAAAAAAGATAAAAAGGCGAAAACTGCTAAAAAGAAATCGAAAACAAAGAAGAAAACAGGCAAGGGTAAAAAAGCCAAAAAAACAAAGGGGACAAAGGGGAAAAAGAAAACGAAAAGTAAACCTCTTAAAAAGTTAGCAGGTAAAAAGAAGAAGGTACAAAAAGCAACAAAAAAAGCTGCTAAAAAAGTTACGAAGAAAATTGGCAAGAAGTAATATGTTTGATAATTTTTATTTTGTTTAATTTTTATTTTTATAATTTTTCTCGAGTTGACAACCAATTTTTTGGGATGTTCAACTGAATTAAAAATATTATTGTTCAAATAAAAAAAAACTTTTTCTAAATTCTAATTTGTCTGTAATTTGTATAAAAGTTGAAATTCTCATTTGATTACTATAGAATCTTAATGATAGTCACGATTTATTAAAAAGTAAACGACAACTGTACAATTTACAGTTTATGTTGTATTGTTTGGAAATTGGAATTGTTTTTAATTACATAAAGTTGTGAAATTTTATTTTAAATTTACACCAAAATCACGGACAGAATTTGACGACTTAATTTTTGAATAATTAAGCGTAATGTAAATGATTAAATAGGGACAAAAGTATTGTGGAGAATATACGAGGAGTGAAACAAGATAAATTTACAATACTATCAATCACTTTGTTGACTGATTTTTCAGGTAATTGATTTCAATGTTGAAATATATAATTTCATGTTGGACTTGATGAATGAAATTGATTGTCAGTGTTATGATATTTTATAGAAGAAGCCTAAAACATGTTGTACATTGCAACATGCCAGTTGTACATATTGTATTATATTCGTTTGTATATTATTTTGCATTGAATGGTTAAAATTTTTTATTGGAAAATTTTTTATATCAAATTAAACAAAACCAAAATTTTCAACTTTTTTAGTTTTGGAAGCGAATTATAATTTACATTTGCAATAGATTAATGGGAAAACCGACTTATATGCACATATATATGAATGTACACGTGAGTGTGGGTGTATAATGCGTATAATTGTTTAATCTGTACAGTATACATAAACAGAATGAGCGAATGTTTGTTTATGTTATGCAAATTTATGAATGTCAATGGAATTATTTTAGTAAACGTTGAGGTAGAATAAATATTTGCCATCGGAATGATAATATTTATTTTTTAACGTGGATAATAGTTACTGTTACAAAATAGCTTGTATGTTAAAACCGCGTAATTGTAATTTTATTAATTTTCTCATAATTGAATTCACCAACTACTTGAATACGCAGTAAAATATGAGAGCTGATGATACAATTGAATAAGATTAAAAATTAATAAACAAAATTCTATTTTATACCAACAATAATTGATGATGATTTATTAAAAAAAATTATTGTTAAAAATCAAATTTATATTATAAAAATATTATCAAAATTTTCACATCACGTGTGTTTGGGTGTGTGTGTGTGTGTGTATGGTCGATTCATTCGCTTTAATTTTATTGGTTTCAATTTGGATAAGTGAAAGAAAGAATAAGGTGCAACAATTTCAAAAATTTGCATATTCATCGAGAGTTTTCAATTGACTGGACAATGATTTGTTGATAATCTTTCGAACAGATTGGTCGATTGATGGTGATTTTCATTTTCAATCATTGTCGTTATTGGTCAGCTTTGTTATTGTTATTATTATTCTAATTCGGTAAATGAGAATAAGAAGAAGAAGAAAAAAAGAGGTGCGACTTGCAGCAAAACGGTCGGTGACTTGACTGACATTTATTTAATGGTCCGTTTGGTGGTGGTTTAAAATGACTACTGGACTATTATCATTATTCTTATTATTCTTTATTATTATTATTATTATTGTTGTTGTCGTATAAAAAGCGAGCACGCTTTATGTACAATGGCTGGCTTTCTTTCACAATCTGTCCGTCACAAGCCAACAAGCCGGCCCGGCCGAAAATAACAAAAGCGCCACACCGCTGTAGAAATTGTTGTTCGTTGAATTGAAGTCGAGCCCATTACCCAACTTCAGACCGCCTGCCTTTCACAACCAACAAACAAACAGCATGCCTGCGAAACTTTTCTCCACTCTCTTCACCAACAGTCGACTACAACTTCCATCGTCGCTCCTCGTACTTATGATAATTTTTTCTCTTCACTGGTAAGTTATTTTATTTTATTTATTCATTTTTTTTTCATTTATTTTTCACAATCGGCATTATTCATTGGTTCTTTTTTCAAAAAAAATAAGTTTCGCGTGTAAATTTTCGTTTCTAATTATCAAATTAATCATTTTATTATGACAAGTATTGTACTGCCAGCGCTGCTTTATGCAAAAAAACAGTTCCTCGCAAAGTCTGATGACACAAATATAACCGCGCTTCGGTGGCGTTTTGCAATTTTCGTTCGACTCAACTTTATGCAAATTTTTATCATTCAAGTTGACATTTGCGAAAATAGTTTTCTTTCACCAAATTAGAACAAGGAGGAAACTGAAAATAGATAGTACTACTAATAATAATGGGTTATTTTTTGAAAAAAGAAATGTAAATGTATTATTTATGCATAATTATAATTATCTTAATGTTGCGTAGCAAGTTATCAGCATTAGGACAATAATATTTTTCAATTTCATTTCGTTTCTCTTCTTATTTATTTATACATGCTCAAATATATTGTATTGAATTTTGATGCCAAGTTTTACTTGAACATTTCAAATTTCACCAATGTATATATATATATTTATATTATTGCAAAGTAATGTGTGTACGTTAGTGGTGTATGAAGTTTGAAAGTCTGTGATTTTTTGAATGAAGTTTCATCAAGCTAGCAGTGATTGAATTGAATTTGTTGCCAAAAATGCTTCCAGTTGTTTGCCATTTTTGTCAGGCTGAACAATTTTAATTGCCATTGCAAAATGTGAACGGTTTTTTGTCAAGAATGTTTCCATGTTGAACTTTAAACTCAATTCTTCTGCAGTCTTCGGATAAAATAGAAACTGCTTGTAACATTCAATTTTACTATTTTATTATGTATGATGGTGGTATAATTTTGCTGTTTTTTTACCTTATCGAGACAAATAAAAAAGCACGAAATGCTTTTTGAGATAAGATTTTCAATATTCTTGTTTTTCTTTTCTTCAACTTTCAAGCATTGTATACAGTTCGAGCAGCAGAGTATAAATTGTTGTTTCAACTTTCAATTTTGCAGTTTGATTTTTCAAACCGAGCAAAAATATGGTGCATATTGAGGTGTCGAACTTCCGGAGTAACCGAATTTCTTTCAATGCATCTAACCTAGAAAACTTTTTATGATCGCAGATTTTGAAATATACACTCATTTGAAGCAATTCTTTTGCACAATAGCTGTGCATTGTTGGCCTTCGTTGACAATTGCTGCATCTGTTAAATGCATGTTCACTGAGAAAGTGCTAATTATAACAAAAATGTCCTTTCCTCAACAAAAGCTCAACATTTTCCCCATACAATTGGTGTTGTTTCTGCCTTCTTTTTTTCTGCTCTTCCAATCTATTTATGCTTCATTATATTTTGTAAACTTTGTAAACTTGATTTCTCCACACAACGCATTTTGAAATGTACTTTTACAAATTTATCACCAACAATTCCATTCCATTCCATTCCATTCTATCTATTTTACTACTTGAATAGAAATTATTTGTGAATTTATTTATTATTCATATTCATACTTATAACATTGTCGTCCAATTCAATTTTATGCCAATTCATTTCTTCTTCAATGAATGATAATTTTTGAGTCAAAAAATATTTCCGTCGTGTTTTTTACTTCTACTGTTGAAATATTAATTTCAATTTTGGCGTTAAATTTATATAAACATCCGAATAGTTTCGTTTATTTTCCCTTTCTTTATCGTCATCGCGCTATTTCGTGCTTTACAAACACATTTAAATGGAACTAAACAAATACAATTTAATCCCTTTTATTCTATTGTATTTTCACTTTGAATATTTGCTTTTCCACAATGATGCTTGATTGTGAACGGTTGGAAGAAAAAGCGCGACCATTATTTTAAAACCTTTTTAATCATGAAACAAAGAATGCTTCAAAAGAGAATTCAGTAATGCTTTTGTCATATAAAATAATACAACTAAACATGACATCACTAATTATACGTTGTATATTATATTGAGCGCATAAATTTCCAATTTGCAGTGCATACTAACTACATTTCTAACTTTATTTTTCCTCTGTTCAGGTAAATATGTGAGGTAAATATTTCATCTACTTTGGGTTTTTTTTTAAATTTTCATCAACTTTTATCAACTAAAAGTTACTTTAAAATACCTCTAGTCGGATGTCACCTTTCAGCTATTATATGCTTTTATAGAACTTTTGCATTTATTTTTGAATTAAAAAATAATAAAGCACAAGTGAATATCCGTCTTCTCATATATTTTCTGCTGATATAATTACAATGAAATTAGACAATTCATACTGTAATGTTAATATATATCGAATTGTTTTGAATGTTTTTACCTACCGTATTAAATAAGGAAATGATTTTTTTATTCTATGAAATTTATAAAATTTAATTTTTTTCAATATAAATATTTTCTCAAGTTTTGCAGAGCTAAATGTCACTGTATACAGAGAGATCCATAAAATCAGTCAGTCTTGACAGTACTTTATGATTTACAATAATTGATAGATTACGTTCACTGAGAAGACAAAGTTTAGATTTTTATAAATGAGATGAAAGTTTTCTGAAAAATGAATTTTTCAAATATATTCTACTTATCTAAGACAAAATGGCAAATAAAAATTAATCAAAAATGTAAAAAATATTATCAATAAATAAGGTTGTTTTAAGCTAATCTTTTTTTAAACAATAATTGTATTTAATATACTTTCTTTTTAGTTTTTATATTTAATTCAATGGAATAAATATATATCAACTTGAAAAACATGAAATATGGAATAGATTTATTTTTTTTAAAGAAATGTAATAGCCAAATTATATTTTCATCCATATTAAGTATAGTTCTGCTTTTTTTGAAAAAAAATACTTATAATTATGAAATAATTGTAGCAGTTTTAATGATTCTGAGAAATATTTAGTTTTCGCGTTATTAACAAAAGAAACAGTTTCTTTTTAAATGTTATACAAGAAAATGTTGTTCAGCATCTTTGCTTTTGCTGTAGATGTATATAATACGCAGATTCATTTATTGTTTTTTTTCCGCATTATTCTATTCATCAGTTCTGTGTGTCATTTGTGCAAAAGCGAGCAGCCATTTTATTTGAATAGAATCGATTTTTGAATGCATTTTATTGGAAAAGAGTATTAAAGTTTAAAAGCGAATTCTCCCATGTTAAACTAATTTCACTGTGAGAATGTCATTTCCACGTTTCTGATCAATGTCGATGCAAGCAACTAACAATTAGCTCATAGTTAGGAATAAAGACTGGCAAACAATTGCCTATGCTAAATGTGCGTAAATGGCAGACAATAAATTGAATACACACAGTTGTTGATAAAGAAACAAAGCATTAGAGATATTTGATCTACTATACATAATTAGCTAATTCTGCACTATTTTGACTCATCAGAAAATTTTCCTTTCACAATTTCCATTCGCATTTGAAATAATTAATAATTGGATATTCATTTTAATTTTTCATACAAACAAAATGGTATCTGCAAGTAATGCATGCTTGCTTTAGATTGCGCATTTCAACCCTTTTATTTTCATAAAAGTCTACGCTGACAAGAACAGTAACAAATTAAACAGAGTTTGAGAAACGTTTTACTAACAAAATCCCGTTTATAGAGGTGTTTTATAATCATAAACTGTTTTCTGGCCAAATCTTGCTTGAAGTTTTGTTATTAATAATATTCAACATGCTGTCATTAAAATTCTCATTTGAAATTTCAAGTAAAAAGGGAATGCAGTGTGAGCAAATATGGTTAGGCAAATTTTGTGTATGACAGTAACTAAAAAGTGAACAGTAGAAAACCAATAAGCTGATAAGCAAAGTTAGTTTGAATCGATTGGGGAGTTGTTTGCAGTATGCAAGCTAGAGGATGATTATAAATTTGCAAGCTTCAGTGGTGATTTCACATAGAATGGAAGCAATATTTGGTATAAATAGCTTTCAGGTGGTTGCATAATTTGATACGTCAAACAGATGTCATTGTCAGGGCTTCTAGTCATAGAAAAAGGCTTCTGCAATCATTTGCTGAGAGAACGGCTGAGCTGCTATGCGTAAGCAGCTTTTAATAGTAGCTTCTTGTTGCTATTCGTCAGAGAAACGGATGTCAATCAGACGGACAATGGGCGCCTCGGCTGGTCGGTCGCACTAATGTGCGTCAAGCATTCATGAGCACAATGTGCAACTTTATTCATGCACGTTCCAAAGTACTTCAGCTAACTCTTTTCTTTAGCTTACAAAAGCAGAACACAATGACTGCTTTCATGCTAGTTCAGAAACAACATAAAGCTAGATGCTTTTCAAAGAGGTGCTTCTCTTTCAGTTTCTCTCTCTCTCTGCTCTCCGCTCTCCCCTTTCTCCCTCCCTTCTCCCTCTCTCCTTTCCTCTCTTTTTCCCTTGCTCCTTCTCTGTCCTTCCATCTTTCCTATTTCATCCCTTTCTTCTTCTTCTTCTTCTCTATTTCTCTTTTTCTTTTGTCTACTTTCTCTTCTACTCACTCTCTTCGCCTCCTCCTTCTCACTTTACTTCACCTTTCGCCCCTCCCCCTCACTCTTTCTTCTCCTCTCTTTTCATCTGTCTCAATCTCTTCATATTTATCATTTTCTTTTGATTTATTTTTTTTCTCACTTTCTAGCCCTTTTTAGTGCCTCTTTCTAGCCCCTTTTTAATGCATCAATGCTGCAAAGTTAATTCAAAGAAACACGCATGCATACAAACAAACATACACAGAGATACATGCAGACATATATACAAACATGAGCTTTAACAAACTTAAACCGATATCCCTTAGCTGAAAATCTCCTTCTGCACAAGTTAAACGTTGTTTTCTTAATTTCTACTCGCCGTTGTCTTGTTCCAAAATTTTCCTTTACTTCTCACCGGTGGGTGACTTGCACCCAACTGCGTTCTACCACACTTCCGTACTAACGTCATAGTTTTTACTTTGCTTCAGGGTTTTTATCCCGCAGAGTTTGGCCTCGTCTTTTTTTAATCGGTGAGAAAACGAAAGCTACATCTATTTTTCAAATGTTTTTCCTTCTGTTCTATTTCCAATTGGTTAAAAAAATTTGCATTTCATTTACCAGATTATCAGTCAACCTAGTGCTTATTGTTGAAAATTGTTCTGTTCGATCATTTGTATAATATTCATCATTTTAATAATGACATTTATTACATATTGTAATGATCAATAGAAAATAATTTTTGAAAACAACAATTAATAAGCATAAGGTTTCTTCTTTTCAGTTTGAAAATGCTTTTGTTGCTTGAAAACTCTCAATTTCCAGTTATTTTGTTTGCTTCATAATTTAAAGTTTCTTCAAATTTTATGTGGAAGCTTTTTTAATGATGCACTTGGTTAATTATTTTATTTTAAAATATCTTTTCAAAACTGTTATTTTTCAATTCAGTATTTACAATTTGAAATGCCAATGATTTGCGTATTAAGCATAGACTATTCATGTTTGCTGCGCGTTACAAGTTTGATAATTAATATAGCATTCCTTCTTCAGTTAGAAGTTTGTTATTTTTATTTTGCGTTAAAATTACCTAAAGTTACAAAACATTATATGACAATGGTAGCATGAATATGGTAGTGAACTGTAACTTCGGGAACTTGAAACTTACTAACTGATCTGAGTAGGACATTTGAAAACCACTCTTTTCTTTCTCATCAGTAGCTGTTGTATATTTTTGTAAATTTAAAAAATGAAAATTCTATTAAAGTTGGAAAATGCAATCGCAGATGACTGCAATCTCTTTCTGACTTTGGTTTCCTTTGAATTTCCATTTCCTTGAAAGCTGCTTTATTCTCTTTTAAGCTGACTGTTTTTTTTTTAATTTCTTACAATTTCAGTAGTCTGACAATGATAACAATTGTAATAACGGCAATAAATTCAATAAAATGGTAATTTTTTGCTTGCTGAACAAAATTGAATAGTCACAACCTTTTATTTATATTGCGCACAAATATTCTGACGTAGCAACGTATTTTATTTCATGTTTTTCTGATGCAACTTTGATTCAATGCATTTCCTTCTGAAATGAATTGCTTGCATAGAAAAAAAATAATTCTAGAAATATGACTGGTTTTGAAACGGTGAATATCTCCTAATTTGAATATTCTCCAGCTTATTAAACGGAACAACAGAGTTGCTGCTCATCAACAGTCGAAAGAGAGGCGAATCTTGCAACTGATAGTTACATTAGTCGACGTTTAATGCATTACAATTATATTTAAAAAAAACAAATTTATTATAATGATTAACAGTTTTAAAATTGATTTTTGATTGCTTATTACAATTATGATTAATGCTGATAACTGCTCGTGCAATTTTGATTGTTACATCATCGTTAGTGTTAGTAGATGTAATTTATCATTGAGTTTTTATTTTGAGCGTTTTCCAAATGTTGCACTGAAACATGAAATTTTTAAGCAAATTATTTTTCATGTATTACCATACTTATTGACAATGACGATTTTCTAAAAGATAATAATACTTGGAATAGGCATTGTGCATCAATATAACACGTTGCTGGCATGTGGACATGCTTTAACTCAACTTTTATTAATTAAAAAACTTTACTGCTATCTTAATTTTTATATTTTGCAATAGAGATGTACAACTTTTATAGAATTTTGAACGACATTTTTTATTTGTGTGAATCCACAGTTATTTAGTTTATAAAGTTAAACTTTTCAAGTTAAATGTATTGGGACAAATAAAAGCAATTAATATATTTATATAACTGTATTACGTAATGAATATAATGAATGCATTTAATGGTTGTTTGAAATAAATTTTGTTAGATTTTTCTTATGGATATTTCAAAATGAGAAGTGAACTTTTCAATTTTTCCATTTTTTGTTCTTCTCGATTTTGTTCATTCTGCGTTGCCTTGTTGTTTCGGTTGCTGTTGTTTGATCTACCAAATTTTAATAATAGTCACTTGTGCACTGAAGGATGCTCATTCTCGTATCAGTAGACGGTTTGAAATCTTCATTGTTTATTTACATTCGTGTTTCACAATTGGGCTGAATTTGTGGAGATGAAAAAGAATAATTTCCGTATAATACATAGAGCTGATAAAACTGGTGTTTGATAAGAGTGAAATCTTCGAATAATAATGCGAAATTCGACGCTCAGCATTCGTGCTTGTTAGGTTAAATTAATTTCAAAATACAGAGAGCATTTGAAAGGGAGAAATTTTAAAGATCAAGATTATGTCATCAGTAGCATTTCTTCATTTATGCACCAAAATAAACATTGAAATAGAAAAGTCGGTAAAGTGATGTAAGTAAGCTGTTGCATTTTAAAATAATTTTATGGCAATTTTATCATTGTGCTTTTCTCAATCTGTTGATTGTAACGGCTGCTTGTTTCTGGTTAAAACTAAGAGCTGTTTTCATATTTTTCACATTAAACTTATCTAATAGAATATAGAATAGCATAATGTGCACATTCTGGTTTACGTATTGAAAACCTTATGTTATTTTGCTATTCTAAGCAAAAAATACATGAAACGTGTAATTTTATACTGTAGAATGATATGCTCAAGTACTAATCTAAAACTACTGAAAATAGGAAAAAATCTGTTTTGTTTTTATAGTATTTTTTTTCATTTAAATAATTCGTTTTAAATGGGAAATCGACTTTAAAATTACTTAATGTATTAATATAAATGTTTTAATTTCAAGCAATTTTTAAAAAATTATTTCAGTAAACGTTCCATTGATGGACGGTACATGGATGATGATTGTGCATTGCATTTAAATTTTTGCACAGGTTTTCTTGGCTGTTGCATCTTCAAGATTTTATTTCATGTACTTTTTCTTAAACTCAGTTAATTTTAATTAGAAAATCATCATAATTTTTTGGCATTAATGTTTATGAGAAAGCAAACTTAGATGCAACAATATTACTTTTTGAGCACAAAAATTCTATAGAGGTTTTATCTTTATGTTCAATTTGGTCCATTTGAAAATTCATCACATATAAATGAGGAAAAGAAAAACTTTTCCAAAGGACGTTGGCCTTGTTATTGCGGAAAAGCTGCACCCTTAAACGTAACTACCACTGGCAAATTTTGATTCTTAGGGGATTTATAACAAATAAAGTAGCGTGTGAAAAAATTTTACAGCCAAATTGTGCGGCCTTCTTGTTGTCCTGACCGATTCAACAAGCAAGTATACGCGTGTCCCCAGCGACTAATGCTTGTCAAGTGTCTAAGCATGGAGTAAGTGGTACCTGTTTTTCAATTGTTCCTCTGCCCAAGGCCATAGGCTGGTCAGAACTCTTTGGTTGACCTCGTCTTGCTCATCAAGAGGATTACCGACTGGTCAAGGCTGTATGCGGGAATTAAGCTGTCACGGTCTTTCTCAATTCATGACCGGCTATGACAATTTTTTATTTTTTGGCCCCATCTTCGCCTTTCTGTGACCTCCTCGTGTTGCCAGTTGTTGACTGTATTTTCCGGTTGCTCAAGTAAACATTTGGGTCGTCGCAATTTCAGTTGTTCCCCAAAATTGTATACTGTAGTGGTAATTGTTGTCACAAAATGTCAGCATTAATCATTGATTCTCTCTTACGGTTGTCATATTTCAATCTTCCAGTCGTTCACCTGCGCCACAATAGTTATGCTTCCATCGATTTCCGGCTCATGAAACGACAACGATAAAACGAACAACATTATCTATCACTGATGATAACGATGGTCTGAATGAAATCGGTCCCAGAAATATTACAATACTTTTCCAAGTTATCGTGGATAAGTGTTGCTAGTTTTAGGAAAAATTGTCGACTCTTTTGAGGAAGCAGTTTCTGAATAGTTCTTCAACATTTGGAGGACATTATTTTTAAAATTGAATTACACTTGGCCTCTAGTCTGCCTTCTGAGCAGGAGTTGTATTTATTCTTTGGGGTGGTCACTTCTGGCAGAGCAGGACAACTTTCTTTATTTAGCCTCTCATTCGATACTGAATTGCTTTGTAATAGTGAATTTGGTAACATTTTTAAACAAAACATTACTGAAAACGCAGTGCATGCATGCACAAACGACGAATGTATTCACGCATGCATAAATAAAATGAATAAATTAATATGCATATAATTTATTTGTAATTAATTTACTTTCTTTGGCAAGTTTTGCTAAACATTTCCAATGCAAAAAATGTTCCAACTGCTTATCTGATGTGCATGTATGTGAGGTAGCTGAAAATATTCTTCTGAATTTTGTCCCTTAGAATTCACCTTCGGGATATGATGAACTTTAATCATGATTAGAAACAATCATTGATAATAGTTATTTTTTGAATTACAATCAAATTTTTGTCACCTTTTATTTTGCATCCAATTATCGCAACTATTATTCACGTGCTATAAAAAGGATACTCTAACGTGTTTTTATGCCATAATGATCACTTGAAATGTAAAATTGGCTAATTTATAAAAAAAGTTGCTCTTTACGAATAATTCGTGTATACTTTTTTGCATAATTGTGTTTAGTTTTAATTGGCATTGTTGTGTAGTATTCGAGTAGTGTTCTATTGAAAATCGGAATTCAACAGAACAGTTTTCAGTATTAAGTATAAGATATGTATATGGCTTTCATTCTTGTCCGTAAAGTGACCAAAATAACAAACAGTAGCCAGTTTGTCAATCAGCTTAATTGCACTTACCTGAGATCAGTTTCTGATTCTGAACAATTGATATGTTTTTAGAATCAAGTCAATCTTATTTCTGGCAATTTATTAATTGCAATGAACAGTATTCGCTTGAGATTTGAACTGCTCAGCATTATGCAAATGGAATTAAACTAAGTATTTAAATATTTGTGCTGCTAATAAAAAGAATTTATTTCATTATTCACAGCAGTAGCTAAATTTGCATTTCAACGGTGATTTTATTCCATCTTGATTTTATGCCGGCAAGTACAATGGTTTGCAAACAGCAAGTAAAATGTTAGCGGCGTATCAAAAGCTATTGAAAATTGTGATGCGCCATATTTTCTTTTTTCTCCATTTTACTTAACCATTTGAAATGAAATGAATCACTATACGAACGCACGTTGTACAACTTTTCACCACCGTCAGATGACAACAATTCCATCTGGCAAACATGACAGTCTGTAAGCAAGTGACATTTGACGAGCGTTTGAAAATTGTTTTCCATTTGAAAAGCGGCCGCCGTCTTTTATTTCCAAGAATCTATTTGAAATTAATCTTAAAGTTTGCTTTAGCGACGCTTGTTCAATCGTACTAATATTTGCTACCAAAATATGGTTTAATTTTTCATTGTCATCGTATTATAATTCATCCTTTTCCCAATACACTTGTAGCAACGAAAAGAGAACATTTTTAAATAATTAAGAATCGAAAAAAAATTAATTGTGTGGTGTTCAACGTGCTTTGCTTTTCTTTAGATACATTTTATTGAAAGTTATTTTTTTATAAAATTTTCTCTGAAATATAATATGGGAAAATTATATTTTCTTCACATATAATTTTCCAGTTATTTCAATTTTTATGCTAACCAGATGTTCTTCAATTTTTTCCATTGTGACAGAAAACAAAAAGAGGTGTGCCAATAATTTCAGGGTGGGCTTATTTATTGAAAAGAGGCGTTCGCGTTTTTCGGTGAGAAAAGTACGCTTGTTCAATCAACCGTATTTCAACTATCAATTTTGAAATTCAAATTTTTATTGCTTTCTACAAGCGTCGGCGAAATGAATTGGAAAATTCATGCGTCGAGCGGCGACATGAAGGATGTGCCGATCTGAAGTGAAGCGTTAATTAATGATAGCCTGACTTGACTTTTGACAGGGAAAAATCCAGCCAAATGCTTTTCACTTTCTCCACTTGCTTTCGCACCTGCTTGCACGTTGTCGGGTGATTTAATGCCGCAGTTGAATTTCAAAATTGAACAATAATTTTACTGGAAGCAAAATTCCCATTTCCACTATTCTACTAATATTCCACATGCAAACTTTGTTCGAATTTTCACCTCCAGGCATTGAGAAGGGGGTATAGAAGGAGTTCATCGGCAAGTATACGGTCGCTCGAGTATACGATGAACAAAAAGCTGGTGATGTTTTTCACCAGAAAGGAGGAAGACATTAAAACGGGTCTGAATTGGGGTCGAAAGTAAATTTGTTCACCGTCTCAAAGCGACACTGACTTCCATTGTTCTTTTATTTGCTGTTGCTTCTTGTTGATTTCATCCACGACGATGAGTTTTCATCATCGGCAAATGTCTCACCTCGAGTCGATCTGTTTTCTGTTCGTGAATTTCATTTATCAGCCGTCAAATAGTCGCTTTATCATTCTGAACTGAAAACTACAAAACCAGGAAATATTAAAGCATATATTGTTATCATCATCATCAGAATTAAATAATAATATGCAAATTGGAATCTTTCGTGCAGATTGCTTTTTGCTTATTTCAGTGTCTTTTATTCTTTTATATACAGCAAATATATATATATATATATATGTTCCAAAAGAAATAATAAAGAAAGCAAATGTAAACTGGGGTAAACATAATTAGCATAAAGAAGACCTAGAGCAATTTAAATTTATGATAATAACGACTTCTGCTGAATTTGCAATGTTTTTCAATCTCTTCTGATGCATTTGACAAGTGATGCGATCAGCGTTGAACATTTTTTAATCAAATTATTATTTATTTATTTGTTTATTTATCATACAGTGAAATGTATAGAATGATTTATTTGTAGTGGAAGATTATGGAAATTATTGATTTACTTTTTCACTTAAGGAAACTTATTGCATAAAAAAAATTGACATTGAAAATTCTTTTCCAAAGCAGACAACATCTACTCTTTGATATGTTAGTTTATTTTTTTATATTTTATGTAATGAAGTGTTAATTTTATGCATTTTTTTTCTTCAGCTTCTAATAAAGCTTTTTGAAAAAAAGAAACAGAATAAGGAGTCCGTTTAGTAGAAATGTCGGGCTAATAGTAAATAAATGATAAAAAAAATGAAAATGGCTTTTCACAAAGATTTCACTAATAACACTTTTCGCAGATTTTCAAATAAGCAGCTTTGTTTTGATGAATGCATTATGCATTTGGCTAATGGAAAAACTGGTTTCATAATTTTTTTGTTTTCACTCCATTTTGGGACAATTTCCCTTCCTAGTGTGCGTTCAGGTTTTCTCTTCCGTATTTAGATGAATAAAAAATATTTAATTTTATAATTTTTTTCCTTCACAATCTGTTTTGAATTTGCAATTGGTTACTGCTTATTCTTCAGTTTGTCAATTCAAAGTGGAAAACAAGATAAAAATCTACGGAAAATTACAATCCTTTAGCTTTAGTGTATAGCTTTAAATTTATGCATGCTGCATTTCTGTCGAAGATTTAATTTCATAATTTGGATTATTGCTGGCTGTGAGCAAAACTTATTATTCTATCTCGAAAGCTGCCCCACCATACGTTTATGAAAAATGTATACTATAATGTAAGTAAGTATTGTTGTTGTGAGTGATTTTGACGCTGATATTGCGCCCAGGTTGAACGCTATTTTTCGGCATCACTTTTCAGAACATTGTTCGAAATCAAAAAGTAGAGCTGCCATAATAAGCATAATTGATAAAACAGGAACTGCTGCTGTATTAGTTTGAAAATTTAGCCACCCTTTTTCATAGATGCGCAATTAAAAAATCATTTAGATTATCCGTCAATAGCTGAAAAATTGGAAATGTTCGTTGCTTTTACTTTGTGAATTTTAAATTCCATCCAGTTCGTTTTTCGACTAATTTTGCTTGTTTTTACGAACACTTTATTTGCGCCTTTGTAATTTTGACGATTGATTTGCTTGGACGTCGCTCCATCAGACCGAAGTGGAAATTCGCACCACGGAAGAGACAAGTGACGCTAATTGTTGCTGCGTCTGTTTCAGACAGCTTTCTATGAAGTTTACTGTAGCTTGGTGGGGAGAAGCTGACATGGGAAGCAATTAGCGCGAGCACGCTCTGCAAGAGGTAAATCTACCGAGAAAGCAATTTCGAACGCACTGTTGAACATAGCCTACTGGACATCCGGATTGTCGTGTAAGGCTTGCCCAACCGGTTTACCCGGTTAGAATAAATGTGTACAGTACACTGTGGACTCTATTGCTTATAATTCAGCAGTGTAAACTCGTAAAAATCTTTACGAATAGAGTGTATAAAATCACAGAACGCAAACACTTATCCAGCTGGCTTTTAGATGGAATCGCGTGCTGTATCTAATTTCTCACCTTAACAAGCTTCTTTCCTAAACATTTTTCCCCGAAAGGTTTAATATCTGATTAGGAAATGGGCAGTTGAAAGCTTGTAAGCACGCATGAGTTTTCAAGCTCAATTTTCGTAACGGCACTTTTAACGTCACCCACTGCAGGAGGCCTATTTCCTGTTTCAATTTTGCACTGATTGAATTTCTATTTCAATTGTACACTTGAAAATAAGCGAAATATGCGCAAATGTCTATTTCATTTGTTATATAATTGATTTGTTTTCAGTTTTGGCATTTCAGTTTCAATGAAAAGGAATGAAGAAAATTTTCAAAATATTTATCAAAACAATACTCATATTTCTAATTTACTTGACTTGAGTAGTTTAGCATTCAACGAGCGAAACATTACAAATTAATTAAGTTGAATTTATTGTATTTGTAAAATATTTGCCGCATTCGATATGCAATAGCAGTATTTGAATATAGAATGTCAGACATCGTTTATACGTGCCTTTCTGTGCCTTTTTGTGTGTGGTCTTGCTTATGCCTGTCATAGATGTTGAATTCAAATAGGCAGCAATCTGCAACAAACAGCAGCAATTAACAGTTTGGGAATAAAATTTCCAAATGTCATAAATAAAAAGGTATTTATCATTGGCAAAAAGAAAAGTCACTTTCTGCTGGTTTAATTTTATCCTACTTGTCATAAAAATATTGTAAACATTGTCAGATGCTGTCTGCAGCTTTTTTCAAGCATAACATTAGTATTTATGCAATTGATTTTTTGGTTTGTTACTTCTTCCAAACAAATGGCGGCGTATAAAAGCGCCGCTGTACGACTGCTATTTTTCCGATTCTACTACGAAACAGAAGCGAAATGTTGTCCATCGCTTCAGCTGGTAAATGTCAGTTGTCAAAGCACTCAGTTGAGAGAGTGTTTCAAGTATTTCAATGCTTTAGGGCAGCCATTCGGGCGGCGCTGTGAATTTTCCGAACAATTTTCTGTGGAAAAATTTTACAATTTGAAATTTAACAATTTTGCTTCAGTATTAATGACAAGCGACACGACGATGTAGGTTTTGAATTGCAATTCATGTCAAAGAAGGGAAAAGTAGCTTTGATCTAGTGACGTTTCCAGGCAGAGGATTAAGCCGGAAACTAGCTGAACAGGAGCGAGGGCGCTTTGCCGGACGCGATGTGAATGGCAATGCTTGGCGACCACTTCTCTGGCTGCGCTCCATTCAAGCGACCCTTTGGAACGGCATGAAAAGAAACAATGCACTGTAATGATTGGCACTGTTTGATCGACAATGGACAGCAAGTGCTGCCATTATGTTGTGTAGAATCGCAAACGCGGGCATTTTCAAAAGAAAATGTTCCAAAGAGGCTCGGCAATAAGCAATAATAGACAGAACGCCCCGGTGGAGGAGGGAAAATGGGCAACCGGCGTGCACGACGCCAATAGAAGCGCATATTGGCAATGCGTTTGTATTCACTAGATGACAACGGCAACCACGACCGCCGCCTTTCTGCTTCCCTTCAATAGAAACAGCAGTGAAATAAAAGTCCTCTTTATGCCATTGCTTATCTCTTTCACTTGCTTTTCAACTCCTCTCGTTCGAGCCCTTTTCATTTTGTCAAAGCGGCCGTGGCGCACGGTTGCTCCAGCCCAGCACTTTTCATTTATTCTTTTTTCCCCCCTCTGCACCGCATACATCATTTTGCCTAGCTTTTTACGAACGTTTCTTACGTGACCAATTTTTTTGTCGAATTTGAAATCTTTTTCCAATTACTGCTGGTAAGCAACTTGCTCTCTGTCTTGTACAAAAAAACGTGAATGGGGAATTTGTTTCTAATAGAAAGCATCCGCTTTATTGATGCATTATGCAAATTTTCAATGAAACTGAGGTTAAGATTATGCATATTTATCGAGGATATGATATGTTATCGTGCACTAGCCATTTTTATCGTAATAAAGACTAGCAGGTGAACATTGAAATAGGGAGTTGCATGCCCGGAGACTAGTTTTCCGTCGATTAAGCAAGTGCTTTGACAATTGGCTTTTTTCAACCGGAGGCAGCGTTTCCACAGAAGAGCGGTTGTTGTTGTTGTTGCTGCTGCTGCTGTTGCTACTGTTATTGTGGTTGTTGTCACAATACCGGTTTTTCTTCAGTGTACTGTATTTTCTAGCTAACAAATCTCTGACTGGTAAAGAGAGAAAGAAATAAACGAAACAAGGTTTTCATTTTTACTCTGAATATGAACATTTTCAAACCGACTCCAATTTTTGTATGCTTCAAGTTGCTCTCAAATAATTTCACTTTTTTTCATTTGCAAAATGCTCTCACCGCATCATTTTTTATTAATGCGTTGATTTTGTTCTGCCATATTACTAATGAATACTTTGCGTAACAATTTTACTTCCAAAGTTCTACAAAGCTGCCTGAGAAATAAATCAATATTACTCAATGAAAATAGATTGGGCGTAGTAAAAATGATAATTGTTCGATATATTTTAACATCATTTTTCACTGTAAATTTGACTATTATATTTTCGAATTATTCCTCTAATTTCTAAAATTACAGTTCACCATTGTAGACGTGTGATTTCAAACAAAAATACAGTTTATTTATTTTACAAAATTTTCGTTACATTTTATTATAACGAACGCATCCGTCCGTAAGCGAACAAACAGGCATGTATCTTTAACTTGAGCAAACAAAGAAAGTTATTGTCAAGTTGGCAGTTAATAACTGTCTAAAACTGAAATATTATTTCTGAGATTTTGTAAAACTTAACAACACTAAAAATGGAAAAAAAACAGGCAGATTGTAAAGTTGCTCCCGTGTAGCAGACATTTTCAAACTAAGATTCACTTGGGCGTCATTAAGTAAGCTTATTTGTAATATTAGCTGAACGATGAAGTCGGGTGAAATTTGCAATCGATTAGTTTTCCATGGCTGTTCAAGCCGGGTGTTATTCTAAGTAAGAAGCGGCGGCATAAAATCAGGCAACGCTTCAAAACATATGAACAACAGAAAATGCGCAGTCTGGGACTAACGCGTCATAATTTTTGCTTTTTATAATATATATATATATACCCTTGCTTTCACTTTCAAAGTGGACGTCAGAACCAGTAGCCCTTTAAAAAAGAAATCATGTCAACCTTTCGTAAATCAATCTTGAAAACCTTTTTAGTGTTGTTAGCTGCTGGATGAATCAGCAGGGTCACTTTAGTTTTTTTTTAATCTAGTTTCATTTCAGGGGAAAAGTTTTACGTAAAATGACTTGCTTTATGTGATGTAGTAGATCACACAGCTTTAATTTTGGCTGCTGAGTTTAAAAATTTTTACTGAAGCGTACGATGAATAATTAATTGGCAGAATTATTACAAGTTGGAATGATTTAGTTTTGTTAAGTTGATAAGTTATTCAAAATTGTAATTAATTTCATCGTTTTTGCTGTAAGTTGTTGTGTAGTTTTCATTGAAGAAGCTCATATTTTTATAACCTACAATTCTTTTTTAACTGCAAATATTAAAAATTATTTTAGACGAAAGAAGTTATCCGCTACCAGTAATAAATGACTGTTATTTTTGCCGACTATACTGTTTCACTTTGTTTCATCAAAATTTTAATTAATGACAACGTTTCATTATGATGAAGGCTTAATTAATTCAAATTCATCGCATTATAAAATGCAAAGCAAATTAAACTGTAATTTAAATAAAAACGAATTGGATTGTTATTTCAAATTTGAGGTATCATTTTTTGTAAAGTTTAGTCGATTAGAGGTTCTTGTGTTTAGAAGTTACGTACTTATGATTAAATTGCTTCTTCTTATTTTGCTGTGTTCTTGACACAAATTTGTGTTTCGTTTTGTGCAAAAATGGCGCTTGTTTAATAGTTTATACTGAAATTTTATATTTTGGATATTCAAACGTTTTACAGCCAACATCACTAATACTTGTTACTAATTCTTGGTGCATTTATATAGCACTTAGTGTTACATATATATGTGTGTGTGTGTGTGTGTGTGTATTTAAATGTATACTTTTATATCACGTATCCTAGCACGTATACGCTTTTTATAAGATTTAAAACTAATACATCATGCCATAATGACGCACACTTTAATATACGTATATATTTAGATTTGCACTATGAAAGTGATGAAATAACCAGGTGTGTCTATGTGTATATGTTTATTTTTATTTAGTCCATGGACAGTAAACAAGTCCAGTAGCAAAAGGTACTATCGTTGCTTCTGTAACCATAGCAGTTTTGCTTTACTGAACGCAGTCGTGTTTGCTTGTCGCGGCAATGAATGTATCACCATCGTTTAACAAATGTCAACATCACATATAGTGTACTGTAGCATGGAAGAAATAGTTCTTCCAAGGGCGGGGCTTGTATTACGGTTGAGCAGGTGCTAATAACAATCACCTACAAATATTGTTGCTCTGATTTGTAGTTTTCTTCAAAATTAATTTTACTATGATCATTTGGGGTTGTAGAATTTTTTATATTATAGCAGTTACGTAATGATGACATGAACTCACTGAGCAAAAGATCACTCACGATTTTCATTTGACGAATAAAAGTTTTGTTCTAATAAATAATGTTTTCAACTGAAAATTTTCGAGAACACTTCAAATACGATTTTGAATGATTCTTAAATTTACACATTTTATAAATATTATTCATTTTTTCTTGAGCTGAATTTGTTTTTTTATTATTATTCGCCTGGCATCTGTATATTTATTTTCGATTATGCTCTTTACAAGAAAGTGACGGCGGATACATTTGCCTTGTATTGTTTAATCAACTGCACCTTGCTTTTGTTCTGTTCTGCAAAATGTACTGGACTGAATTGTTCTGCTTTACTCGAGAAACACTCTGTTGCACTGTTATTGATATTATTATGTGATATAACAGTTCATTCATTTTTTGCTTAATTTTATATAATTTATAAACGTTAAAATTTTAGCCATCTCTTGTAAGTTTCTACAGCAAAATTTTACGCAAAATAATACTTCTTAATTTTGACTTCCCATACATCGGATAGTTCCATTTATTTAAATATACTGCTTTTGAAGTGCTTCGAGTGAACTGTTTTGAACTTTTGACTTTAAAAAAAACTACCCGTTTTAACGACTTCATGACAGTGAAATGCATCCTTTATCAAAAAATATTTTCTTCAAAATCTTCACACTATGCCTTACTGTTATTTTGTTGACTGTAGACAGCTGTAACGTTGCATTTACAAAATTACAATACTGTATACTATTTTCATGTCTTGACGCAGTGGGCAGGCGGAGCAATTTATTGTTTATCAACATGTGATGAATAATATGAAATTGTTCTTTTTGTTTTTCTCACAGTGATCAATCCAAATCTTAAAAAAATAATAAATCGCTTTTCATTTCAGTAATTTAGCTATTATTATTTTATTCTTCTTTGCATATGTTGAAATGGATATCAGCGGAATATATATTAATTTACGTAAAATCGTAAAGATGGCCCAAAGTTTATGATGATTAATAAATTTTTGTTCACTGGAGATGAATATTAGCATTTTCAGTCAGTTCTTCAAAGCTGATATTTGCATGTAATTTTATAAATTATTTTATAAGCATTGAAATCTTGTATGTAAATAGGGTACACGGATATATATATATATATATATATATATATTATGTATTTTTGTAAATGTATACAGTGGAAAACTTGTAATTATTTTTTGCGGCAATTTATCCAAGCAAGAAATTATTTCTCATAAAAATTCTACATTCTACATTTCTACGCATCTTCAACGACAAAGTTTTAAATCAATGACAGCTTAGAATGAATAATTTTTCATGAAATGTAATTTTCATCTTTATAAAGGAATGTTTGTGACTGCGTTAAGTGTGCAACATTTGAAGTACATTTATCATCAATATTAATAATTATTTCATATCTTAAATTAATTACGTTTGATAAACAGGCCTTCATTTTAGGTTAAAAATGAATTTGCATACAAAATCCCTTATCTATCATGAACAATTGGACAAGAAGGATTTATCATTTTTTTTAATGGAAGATGAGGCGGTGAAGCTGTGCAGCTGATAAGATGATCTGTCAGTACAGTCAGTTGAATTCTGTTGGAAAAAGACAATTGCAACATTAAAGAGCATTTATGGTATGGTAAGTGAATGTTTAGATGTTTATTGTGTGAATTGTTTTGATCTAAGTTTTATTACGATGAGTTTAACTTTTATCCGTACCTGAATTTTATAAGAATATAACAAAGTAGTGTTTTCTTAAATTTTGTTCGTGACAAGTATAATATAACAAGCAACATATTGCATGATGGCTGTGTGTTTCTTTAAAACCTTCCGTGAAGATAGAACGATGTTTGTCTCCTTGTCAGTCAGCTTAGGTTAGTTTGGTCAGGTCATAGTTTGGCGTCGAGCGTCTGCCCTTTTGGGCCGATGGGAAGCAATCCCTCGTGGGCGACCCAGTGCATGCTGGACACCTGTGAAAAAAGGGCAGTAATTGCTACGCCCTAGATTCACCAGGCTCAATTAAGTTATCATGTGACAATGCGGACGAGCGGGTCAATTAATTTTTTTGCATCTACAACGGTGAAGGTATGTTTCTACGCTAGTTGGCAGTGTTCTGTTCTTTTTTTTTATTTTCCTTCATCTTCTCTTGGCCGTTGCCGTGTCGTCGTTGTCGTCACAGCGTGACAAATGATAGCGTTTGATTGGTTACAGGTCGATTAATTCTGATTGGTCATCGTTAGTCGGCGCTCCGCCCCGCCGGCGTGGATTGGCCAGTGTTAGCGCGACCCAAGCGGCCAGGCATAGCGAAGCACGAGTGCAGACTATTGTGCTCGGTGGAGTGTCGCGCACGCGCGCTTGTTCTAATACATCTCCTACCTGTCGGCGGCAATAATAGGTTCCAGTTTACATAAGCGGACCTCTCTGTGACTGGCTTTGTTCACATTCTATCAACTGGACAGCTTTTATCCAAATTTGGTTTTCATTTCCTTCAACTGAGCTGTTGCTTGGATTCTGTTTTCTGTCGGGTTTTTATTGGCCTAACAGCTCGTTGACGCGATATTTTGTTATCGTCGCGCGTCGCATTGTCGTCATCGACTACGCGTGGTGAAAAATAGCAGAAATGGACGCCAGCAGTGAGCAGCAGCTGAAAGCGGCTGCAATGGCAGCAAGCTTACAGCTACCACTTGGTGGCCAGTCTGGCCAAGATCTGATGTCATTTGGCGGCATGACAGTTAATGGTGGATCACCGTATCCGTCACCAGGTGGTGGCCATCATCTTGGACCCAGTATGTCACACCTTTCTTATGGTCATCTTCCACAGCAGCAATCGACCAGTCCACCAACAATTGGTGTTTCAATGCAGGCGCCAACTACGCCCACGTCTAGTTCTGGCCCAAACAACAATGCTTCTTGCAGTTTGCAACAACAACAACAACAACAGGCTAACAGTCCTCAGATGATCCACAATCAGAGCAGTGGAAGTGGTTCGAGTGGAGGTGGCTCTGGTTCTTCTAATAAAAAGGATGACCGTGTCAAACGGCCCATGAATGCATTTATGGTTTGGTCTCGAGGGCAGCGACGCAAAATGGCCCAAGAAAATCCAAAAATGCACAATTCTGAAATTAGCAAAAGACTTGGGTTGGAATGGAAAAATTTATCTGAAAGTGAAAAACGGCCGTTCATTGACGAAGCGAAGCGGCTGCGAGCTGATCATATGAAGTTGCATCCAGATTACAAATATCGGCCCAGACGAAAGCAGAAGACGTTGATGAAAAAGGATAAATTCATGGGCCCAACGGGATTGCTGGGTGCAGCCGGTCTGGATCCGATGAAACCGGCTGGTCATCAACAGGCAGTTTATCAAATGACCGGCTACCCGATGATGAGCTCCAGTCCACCAAACGGAGCGTACCAAATTGCCGCTGCGAATTTCGGAACCACAACTGATCCATATCACCAGCAGCAAGTGGCTGCCGCCTATGCTCGCTATGATCCAATGACAATGGCAGCGATGCAGCACATGCAAGGTATGCAAAGCGGCCCGGCGCCGGTTCCCACGTCTGCCTATTTGAACGGCTCCATGGCATATCATCATTCAGCTCCTAGTGGTGGTGGAGGATATCCTGGTTTGTCATGTTCTAATCCAAATACGATGGCTGGTAGTCCATATGGGGCTGGATCTGGTACAGGCCAGTTGGTCAAATCAGAAAGTATTAGCCCACCACCCCCGCCGTCGTCTGCGCAAATGGGTGGAGCGAGGCGCAACGACATATCTGATTTTATCAACGTTTACCTACAGCCGACATCTGCGGATCAGCAAAAGCTGCAGTATATGTCAAACATGAATGCCGCGATGAGCTCGGTGCCGCTCAACCATCTTTAACTGTTTCGTCCAACTCGCATCTATTTATACATATAAATCCAAATACAATGCTTCTATTATTTTTGAGTCAACAACTACATGCAGTCGCTTTGGTAAAAAGCTTTACTTTGTTTTCTTGTACAGTTGCGACTGTGTATCATCATACTCTGACTTATTCTACGTTAGTTTTCCTATTTTTTGACCTTTCTATATTTTTACGTTGTTGTTTCTAGCCTCGTGTTGGCTAAGAAAGAAAGATGGGTCAATGTACACTATTGCCCTCTTTTGCCTCATTTTTTTTCTTTTGGCTTAAAAATTATAATGATATGCGTTGGAGAATGCGTCACTTTTTAAATCTCATTTTTTAAAATAATAACTATTTTTTTTGCTGTTGCAAGAATTAAATGAAAAAGTTGATAGATAGCTTGTTTGTCAGTCGTGACGACGACCTCGTAAAGCGCTTCCGGCGGATTTTGGTAATTTTGTACGGGGGCGATTTTTTGTTGTCCCACTTTCTGCGTTCAAACATACATACTCGTCAGTTGTGTCGGCGTGTTTTGTTTGCTCGGCCAGAAGCAGAAGCCGTACGCTGAGCAAAGGCAGTGGTGAATGAGTGAGTGAGTGGTGAGAAGGTAGGTAGGTAGGTAGGTAGGTAGTGAGGGTGATGATGATGAGGTGAGAGAAATGAGCATGCTTACGCGTGACAAACGATGAAGATGACACGATGGTTGTTGTTGTTGTTGACCGGTTTTCACAGCGCTAGCGGCATTCTGGAAAGACTGAGGCAAAATGCATGCATGCATGTGCGTATGTATTTTTCATTCTCCCTTTCTGTGTGTGTGTGTGTGTGCTCGCGCGCGTTAGCTTCAGCGTTAGCGTTAACATTAGCTCTCTGACACATGTATGTGCCACAGTGAGTGATTTTCTCTTCGACGGCTTTCTGCTGCTCTTTAGCGAGCAAATGAGAGGAGACAAGTCAGCTTCAACGGCAGACCGGACCGGTCGACCACGGCTTGTCCGTTATTTTGCCGAAACGTAATGCTAAGTGGAAAGGGTGGGGGCGATTTTTTGCGGGGTTAAAAATGGCACTGAGCAGATGGTGGTTAAGTGACACCTGCGGCGCCTGACGACCGTGAAAGCTTGTAGCGGACGCGACTGCGACCCTGGACACACCTGGCCTGTCGGCTACTCGAGCGGCAAAAAAACCTACAACGGCTCATCTGTGAATGCAGCTAGTCCAGGTGACCGCCATTCCGACTTGACCGCTGCAAGTGCCTCAGTGACCTGTCGGCAAAAAATGCCGACCTTCTGTATTTTTTTTGTTTTCTATGCCATGTATGTTTTTTTCGAAAAAACAACGTTGAAAATAATATACGTATTTTTTTTTGCTGTCGAAATTGCGCTGTCGGATAGTTCTAGTAGCTTCTTCTAGTTTTACCGGGGAGCGGTAAATATTTGTGGATGCTGCAGCAAATGTTAGTTGAAAGTGTGAAACGCGATGTTTTTTCCACTTTGCCACACCTTCGTTTAATTCAACTTATTTTTCTACTACAACTACCTACTATTATTTTATTCATTATTGGAATAACCAAACCGATTTTGATCAGTCAGTATTTTATCATAAATTTACGGCTATGATTGAATATAAACAACTGTTCAAACTAACATTTACATCAAACGTTTTTCGTTATAATAAATAGTAATGTTTATTTTTACTTGGTGGTGGTGGTGGTGGTGGTGGTGGTTAACTTGTGCATAGCATAACTCAGTTCTGTTCATTTTCATTCATAGCAGTTTATGGATAGGTGGGTAATTTTTAACACAAATGACAATGAAACTTCTATTTTAATAAAATTTGTTTTTTATTCATATGAAAATCATGTACGTCTGCGTAAATGGAATACGTTTTTCCATTTAAATTTACAATGACAATTGTTTGAAGATTTTTATAGCGCTTTTTTATTCATTCAGTTTTACATTCAGTATTGCCGAAGTGCTGCTTCCGCTTATATTTTGAAATCAATTTTGTAATATTATATATAATAAGAAAGTCAGTAAATTTTTGCTGGATTTCAGTTTAAAATATCTCTGTTTCATACTTCTTTTATTATCAGTATTATCTAGAGGCGTTAATGCTGCGTTTCACTTTTCCAGTATGCACAAAATTTGCATTTCTATTAGTTGACTGTAGACAGTTTCAAATTGCAAAGGAATTTTTTACAGCAAGCATTCGAACAATCGCAACGTCAACGAAAAAAACAACTTCTTTTTCCTAATTATAAGATGGAATAATTTTTAAAATTTCCAATAAATGCCTCTCTGATCGACCATGATTACACATGGCTGGTGGGGTATTTTTGAAGCGTGGATATTTTAAATAAATATTCTGAAACTCTGAAACTTACACAACATCTACAACAGAATTGTTTAACAATTATAAGCATTTGACATCAGCAGCTGTTACGTATTTGACTATGCGTCTGTAAATTAGTCTGATAAAACATTTTGTGTAAAAAAGTATACTGAATTGTCAATATTTTATGTTTTATACCTAGTGTGCATTGCATTTGCCAGCGTCAGTTGAATTTTGATTGATTTTTATCAACAGAATAAATAATCTTTTGGTCTCGTTGCAATTGCTCCTCAAACTTTCAAAAACTGCACACTGCATTTTCATGTAAATTTCTAAGCTGATTATTTACTTTGAACAGATTTTAAAAGTTTCGGAAAAAGAAAACTTTCACTTTAAATAGTGTTTTATCCCAAACCAAGTGCACAGCATGCAACAGCAAGTGTTTGTTTTTCTGTAGTTTGCTTCCTCTGCTCCCTAAAAGAAAAAAATAAAATAAATAAATAGACACTGGAGAAAATAAGCTATTCGAAAGATGCTTCAGTTCCCTGGAAAGGTGTGTTCTATTGATTTCGCCAGTCTGACTGAGTAGAGTTGAAAAAAGCATTTGACATGCGGACAATGACAGGAGCTTTATGGTTGGGTGATTTGCTCATTTCCCACGGCTCGTAACTCCTGGGAGCGTGGTAGGCAAAAAAATTGCAAAAAACTGCATCACTTCAGCTAGACAATACGACCATGACAGCTTTCACAACGTTTGCTGTGTTACGGTTATGTATGATAAATAGAAGTTATAGAATCGACCTTTAAGCAATTTGTTGCTTGCTAAGTTATACGCAAGTAAACGACGCCAAACTGTCTGCTACTAGAACTGCTACTGACTGATTCACGGAAAGTTCGTGGGCGTTGTCTAAACAGTGAAGAAGGAAACAAGCATTGACAACAATGTCCGTTTATAGAATGAATTTCTCTCTTTTTTTTTTTTTTGAAATTTTCATTTCATTTCATCTCAACATTTACATCTCACCAACTTTTTATATTGTTGTTCATTTTTTCCGAGTTCGTTTTCTCGTATGAGAAAGCATGCTTTCCTTAAACATTTTTGATGCTTCATGTTGTGCAATAAGCAATTTTTTTTTCTTTTCTTCAAGAGAGTTTCATACTTTTACAATTTTAACATTCCCAGTTGTGTTTAACATCGAAACTTATTCACGGAAACGACGCTTTTATTATTTATTGTATTCGAATAGTTGCAGTTGTGGGAAAGTAATTTTCTAACTACTGAACAGCGGAAGTCAATGAATAAGTTTTGCTGAAACTTTTTTCTCTTGAATCGTTTTCGTGAAATAAAACGTAGATTCTGTGAAAAGTCAAATTTGAACCTGAACGCTTGACGCCGCCCACTTTCTCTGTGTAAAACGTTTTTCTTGTCACTTTAAAATATCTTTCAAAAGGCTTGCAACTGTTCCATTTTTGCAACGTTGCACAACGTCTGCTTTGTGTAATTAGATTTTGCTTACATTCTCTAAATTTTTTCTTACATTCAATATTTGACTTTTGTAAACAACATTTTCAGGAAAATTTTTCTTTTCTTCTCCCCTTTTCTTCACTTGAAAATAATTTGTCATCGTAATCCAATTTAAATTCAATTAATTTCATTTCTAAAGTTGTACAAGAAATTTTTACCAAATCCATAATATTTATCATCATACATTTTACAAACATTGTTTTTATCGTCAATGAAAATGTTATTTGGATTTCTTAAAAGTCATTGTTTTTCTGGATCTTAATATTTTTTTAAATGTATTTTATCTTTTTTTAAGCAGTTGGTTTAGCAGTGTTTTGATTTAATAAATAACTGAAAGCAATGAATATCAGTTGAACAATAGATTTTTTCAAATTTCTTGCATGCATTTTTATCAAATCGAAAAGAATATTTTTACAAATTCAACACAACATTACCCCGATTCTTCCGCATACATGAATGTAAGTAAAATTGTGTCGACAAATTTATCAACTCAATGCTCAGCTAGATTAGTTCCGTTGGTTGTTTTGAACTTATTGTACAATTTTTTTCATTCATAATATCCTCCAATTGCTTTTCGAAAGTAGGAAAAAAGCTGGCCATAAGATGTGACGATGTTTTGGTCAGTTTTACAGAAAATAAATTTAGTTAATTTACAATGGTCACATCTGCGGTGCATTTGAATTTATCAAAATATCGCTGCTCAATTTGCTCTGCCTAGCATTTGAAAATGTTGACTTTATGATCAATAGAGGAATGGTTATAAATTTGCATAGATAATAATTCATCTTCAATATTTCGAAGTGTTATTTAAAATGTAATTATTTGGGAAATGAAAATGGGGTCATGAGCTTCTCGGCGCCGACCTTGTCAACCGTTGACCATCCGGTGTCCTGCGGTTTTGCAGACAATGGCATGGCGCAATCGGCACGGCGCCTGCACAGTTCAAACCCTATTCACGAAGGGTCTTCTGTACAATCGTCTTAGCCCGTGTCCAACGAGGCAAGAGCGACAAGTGGACGATGGAATTTTTGTCCGAACAATGAGGATAGTGCATTTTTAGCGCCTTTGGTCAAGGGTCGATTCGGTAATTATGGATTCCAGCGGCTCGTCAAGCTCCGCTGACCCTGTTCTACCGTTTCACTAATGGTGAGAAATTAGCCACGCATTTGGCCTAGTAACAACTGACAGCGGATTAACATTTCACTGCTGTCTAATCTTCCAAAAATATCAGCTCGTCTGCGTTTCATAATATCGCTCCACCCCAGATTTTCCGCACGTAACAATGAGAAAACGCCCAATTTTTATCTTTTGTTTATTTTGCATGCATTTGTATAAATTTATTGAAATCATTTTCATTATCTTGAATGATCACAATAATTAATGTCACACACATCACCACTTTACGCGTTCAATTATTTGAAAAACATAACAGCAGCATGTTCAAAAATCACTCATTTAGTACAAAACTGTGCGTGTGATATTTTGATTTGGTTGAACGTAGTAGCTTAGCGGTTAGCAAAGTGAGAAAGTTAAAACGTAACTGAAATTGCAATTTCCGAGACTGTTGTTCGAAAGCTATTTTCAGTCACATTTGTGTAAAATGTAAATTGTGGCTGTTTTTTTTCTTTGCTGTTTGCGCTGTTTGTTAGCCATTGAAGTGTTTATATTAACTGTTATGGAAATTTAGTTAAATCTAACGCTAAACTAGATGTATGCTGACCGTTTCAAGTGTTGTATATCAAAAAATACTTTGCGCTTTCAGCTTCCCATTTTTCCCAGCAGAGCATTTCTAATATAAACGTAAATTTGACTTTGACTAAGGCTGTTTTGCTGCAGTTTTTGTTGTTTCAAATGTATTTCAGTATGTTATAAATAAATTTCATCATTTGTATGATAAACTTTGCTTCTGTACACTGGTGCATGCAAATAACAGTAGAAAGCGGTGGTGTTTTGTTTCGGTTGAGTTAAAATTTAAATTTCAGTCAAATGTTTCTGTAAAACTGATAAATGATCATCCTGAACACTGACGAAGTTTACACATGAAATTCGCCAAAACACGTTATCCAACTTTGAGTGTTTGTTATCCAGTAGTTAAGGTTGATTTAATCGACTTCGACTTGTTGCGCTTCTTTGTAGGAGGTTTGTAGGATAAAAATGTGGTTTCCGTAGTTGCGCTGATGATGATAGGTGTTTGATTCTTGACAACAGTTTGCGATTTCAGTGATGATCCATCCAGATGAACACGCATGATTCAGAAAAGCACGTGTCGAACGCGCTTAATTATTAAAACCTGCGTCGAGGCAAGTGTTCGTTCAAAGCATTGTTCAAACCATAGTCAGCGGTTAGAACACGCTAGTCACGTGGTGCAAAACACCGTCCAGTCTTTGTCAATATCCTGTAGTTTCCATGGATTTCTTCCATTTTGAATTTGTTGACCTGCTGGCACCACTGCCGCCTAAAGCTGACGCTGTGATTTTCTAGCGCTGGTGCACATAAGTGCAACTTTGACGCGATCATAAGCATTCTTAATTAGTCGCTTTGATCGTTGCATTTGGTGACCGTTGGCGCCTACAGTAGTAGACGTTAAAGAAAGTTTATTGAACGCCAGCAGCTCTTATTAGTGTTGAAATGACAGCCGCGTCGTCGTCATGGAATCACTTGCCTGTCAAATTGTTGTTCAGCTTTATACCTGTAAATCAAAACAGTGCCAAAAATTGAACTGAAATTTCCGGCCGAATGTAGTGAAGTGAGAGCTTGCCGCTGCCGCCGTTCAGCCTGCTGTTCATTAGCATGCGTTACTGAAGGGCCTGTTGCTTGCTGAGATTAATTAGAAAACAGCCGCTGACCCGTGTTGACTTGATCTCATTAGTTTGCTTGTCCTAGCTATCCGCTTTTCCGCATCCGCGCTCCGTTCGTTGTCGTCAAATGTGCACCTGGCCTGCTTTCGTAATCATCATCATCATCATCATCATCACAGCTAATTTGAATAGTCCTCTAGCTTCTGTTCTGTTCTGTTCTGTTCTGTTCCCCAACTGACCCGCCCGCCTAGAATTTGTTTTGATTTTTAATAATTTTACAATTAAGCTATTTAATTTAATTTTATTCTATCTATTACATGAATTTAATTCATCACTCAAATTTGTCCGCATTTCTATTCGAAATGCGTAAAATTCATTTTTTGTTACTTAGTAATTAACGCAGCAATGATAATAATTTAAAAAAAATTATTTTTTTTTCTAAAAATTAAGCTATTGTTTTAAATTTAACTTATCTATAACTCATTATTTGTGAATTTTTTAAATTGACTCATTATCTGTTATTATTTTTCAATTTATGTAGCTCATTGTTGAATTTTTAGTTTTATTTTCTGATTTTATCATTGATTTAATTTAGTGGTTTTATTTTTAAATAGATGTGTTGTGTGAAGTTCAGTGCAGCAGCAGCTTATTCTCAAATTTAGCTTCATTTAATTTAGCTTCATGTTAATTGAATTCTGCTTTCAGTTTTCTTTTTTCCTCTGTATACATCATTCAATTTGATATTCTTTCATTTTAATTTCTGCTTTTTTCAAAAAAAAGAATACTTCGTGAATATCATTTTTTTAAAAAAGAGAAAAAAAAGGAGAATTTACTGTAGAGTAGATAGATATATGACGATGTATGCATAGGGAAAGAGAGAAAAAAAAGAAACAGTTTCAGCATGATCAGCCTGCTCGTTCCAGTCACAGGCTTAATGATGCTGTATTTAAAGTAAAGTTAAAATGAAAAAATTAAATTAAAAAAGTTTTCAAAAGCTACGATAATAGAAAAGTTTGAGGAAGTGCAACAGAAGTGTTTCATTTATTTCACAATTGCCGTTTAACTGTGAATTGTGCAACCAAGCGTATTATAATTCAAGAAACGGCAAAGCAAACCCACGTTTCCCATGCTCATACTTTTGCTGGAAAACATCAACAAATGTGATGAATAGACTAGTCTGTGTATCTCATGTATTTTGGTTTTTTGAAAAACAGAAATTTTTGAAAATCATCGAAATTTTTTCTCTATTTTTTGATAAGTTTCTATATATGTATATTTTTTTTCCGTGAGCAATGTTTATGTGAGAAATTTTACACGTCTTTTTTTATATTATAAGTGTGAGAGCATGGTGAATTAATATAACCAACAACATTGTATTGAAAAGTACATATTAATTTCTCGCTTTCTACCTCCTCACGCCTATATTTCTCTTCCCGCCCCACCCCCTATCCCTCTCCCTCTCTCTGCGATTTTGTTTGTAATTTTTTTTTGAATATCTTAATTCAGTATTACATAGTTTCTGTTAATTTATAAATAAATTTTCAATTTAAATTTATTTATTTATTGTGAAAGTTTATTATGCATTAATTATGCAAGGCCAGACCATTCCAATGGGAATATTCTTATTTCACTTTTGTCAGTAATATTGTAAAATTTATACTGCGGCATAAAAATATAGAAAAGCAAAGTTATTTCTTAAAGTTATACTTCAGTATGTACATGGGTATTTTGGAGCATGCTATCTGTGACCGCGCAAATGAAATATTGAAACTGACCAATGTCCTTATCCAGATATAACCTGTAAAACTTGCATTAAAGTACCAGTGATCCATTAGTCACTTTATTGACAATCATGCAGTCAGGGAAATCAAAGGCTATTTTTTCCTTCGTTGCTTTCTGGTAGATGGCCGTCATTAAGTGACGATTAGGGCGTGATCATGTTGTCGACATCATTTTCATGCCAGGACGGCCTTCGCGTTGCTTTTGTTTGCTGTCCAATTCACGGCTGCTTTCAGCTGAAAGGTATACTGTAACTATAGTGGTGTAGGCTGATTGTGCATTTAGGCTAGCCTGAGCGTGTCTGCAAATGCATGTCCATTAGGCACGACGCTTTCAATAGGTTTAAGATTCCAAGAAATGGGCGCTGGTAGACATCTGCTGCTAGAACGACCTAATTTTCCCTCTTTCAAGGCAACTTAAACACACAATCCATACCACTACGTTCAATATGATTATGTTGTTTTGTATTGCTATTGAAAGTCTATTATAAGGCAATTGATATTTTGTACTCTACATCTCACTTTGTCCTTAATCTTGACTAGTCTACTTTCTTACCTGGTTTGATATGAATTGTTTTTCAATGTGAAATATCACTGTGAAATTTCAACATAGTAAAACAATATTCCACTTAAATTAATCATAATCAATAAAAAACATAAACGTTTACAATCAAATGTAATAGTGATGGTCTAATAATTGTAAAATAATAAACTTCAAACAGCTAGGATTGCAAATTTATATTTCAGCTTTATAATTTTTATGGACTATTTAATTTCAAATATCGTTAAATGATCATTTGTTCATTTTCACTACTTAGGCAGATTTTCAGGAGGAAAATGTTGTCATTGAACAACGGCAGTTTGTAGTTAAATTTTAATAAATATACTTTTATTGATAGTTTGTTTAGAAATTGAACGAACATTTTTTACGTGAAAAATAAATTTAAATAAATGTAAACTTTAGCTAGGATGTAAAATCAAACGTGATTTTGAATGTTCATTATTGTCAGCCAGAACTGACTGACATGTGGTCACTTTGTTCGAAATAAAACTCTGCAGTTAAAATAAACTTAACAGCCAAGTTTTAACAAAATACAAATAATGGACTGTAGTGGGGCCAGCCGTCTTATTGATTGATAAAAAACAAGAAGTATTATTATTGGCTCTGTGAGCAATATTGATTTTAAAGTAGTAAATTCATCTTTGTAACGAGGAGGAAAATTTCATTTTGATTATAATCCTCCTTTTGCTATACAAGTCGCTTTGCAGTCAGTATCGAATTTTTATCCAATTAAACCCCACTACCTACCGTCTGCAAATATTGAAAGGAACTTTTAGTAACTTTCCATTGTATTCAACCGCGCACAAATGGACAAAGCGGATCAACAATATCTATTGTCAAGTTGAAGAAAAAACATACTGCTAGCAGTGAAGTAATGAACGTTGCTGATATTCGGAGAGATTACCTTTCGTGCTAATTTTTAAACATTGTTTAAAGTTTAAGAATTATAAAAACTGATCTTTTATGCAAACACAATAACGGGACACATTATTTATCAGTTAATGCACCAATTAGCTTGTTAAAATTTTCCAAGCATGTATGATCATTTTGTTCTACTCAAATGAGAATTTTTCAAAAATTATTTTACCATCAAAGATATCCTATTTTTGTTCTATATTGTGTCAAATGTAAAATAAAAAATAGAAATATAATGGAACTTTTTGCCAGAGTAAAGTAGCGACCAGTAGTGAAATAAAACAAAATAAAATGTTTCTACAAATAAAGCAGTCTCGTCCCACAGGGTGAGAACCAACACAACTGCATCCTGTTGTCCCGGAAAGAAAGCGAAGCATGACTGTAAATATTTACAATGTGAGAGTGTACCCCCGCTGGTGACACGCGACAACTCTAGTCAAAAGAAATCTGGGAATTCATCCACTTCCGTTTAGTAAAACTTTTCACAACTGCCTCATTCACACTTTTACAGTATACTACGCTGTATTTTCTTATTTACAAAAAGAAATATAATGATAGCGTGAAAATTATTGTTGATTGATATCCATCAGATGATCCGATGAGTTAGAAGATGAATTTACCCAAGAGCTGCTTAATAGTGTTCAGCAATTTTTTGGAATTAAAAGAAAATATTGTTTAAAATGATCCTTTTTTAATGCTTACTAAAATTGCAATTATAAAACACATTTATCATACAATTCTAAACAGTATGTGAATCATTCATTAATCACTTAAAAAACAAATAATGTAAACATTCAGCATGATTGACTTTATTGTGAATAATTTTCATTATATTCATAATTTAAATAAAAAGGAAATGATATTTATTGTTGTAAGTGTCAAGTTAAGTGTAAATTTTACCGCTGTTAACGTGGAGTTTTATGTTTTATGCAAAGGAAATTTATGCAAGCAAAAAGTAATGAACTGGGTGGGCAGTGCATCATTTTTTACTTGGTCAACTTTGAGTTATTCAGTCTAGTTATTACAAGCAGTGCAACCAAAGGCGTGCATAAAAATGCAGATGCAGTTCTGTTTTTTTTATTAAAATATGATTGACTATTCTATTATTCATTAGTTACTGTAATAATTAATTTGTCTTGCAATTTTGTTAACGTCTAAGTGAAATTATATGCCATCTCATGCCCGGCTCTTTTAGTAAATATCAACAGAAATGCGCGTAAATTTTGGTATATATTGGGAGCGAACTTGAAGAAATTACAATTGCTATTATATTTGCTACTTACATTCGATATAAAATGACGCCAATCATGATCAGATCAATTTGTCGCCATTGTGTGCCTTCTACACAAACGGCTGTCAACTCAGCCGTGACAGTTTGTCGCTTTAAATGTTTAAAAGCTATTATAATATTCCTATTTCAATGATAATTCTAGCGATCAATTGTGACCTAGCATTTTACCAATTCAAGCAACCAAGCTGCATTTTACGGCCTCCATTTTTATCATTAATTTACAACTCTTATCAAGAAAGCATTTTATATTTTATTTTGAGCTTTCTGATAAATAAATATTAAAAAATCTTAGCTTTATCATTTCATTTATTCACAGAGCATTTACTGGACAGAGGATGTTTTGTCAGTTGATAAAATACATGCTGTTGTATGACGTCTTATGTAAATTTAAGACACATACTGATTGTGGGATATTTTATAATAAAATTAAAGCCATAAATAGAATGAAAATCAAAGAAAGCTGTAAAAAATATTAAAGGACTATTGCAGTTGTGTAAGAATTTTTATATAAATGATCAAAAGTATTTATTTGTACAAAGTGAGCTGCGAATTACTTAAATAATTTTAGATTTTTCTTCATTCATTTCGAATTAAATTTACCACTTCAATCAACTCAGCTTCTAAATTTTTTTACTCCATATTGCTATTGAATTCAGTTGTAGTGCAGTTCATAATTTAGATTCTTTACTTTTGCTGAATTTACATTTATTGCTCAAAATTATTATTTCAGCAGCATAAGCAAAAGTAAATCAGAGAAACTTTTTAACAATTGCTCTATTTATTTTCAATTGCAATGTTCTCTGTTGGCCCAAGAACGAACAGTGCGATATATATATATATAAGGGTATCCAGCATGAATATGGTGCTTTTTTTCTTGTTTCTCATATAAATAGATCTTTGCAGAATCATGTTGCAGATCATGCAGTGAAACATGATTCAGCAGAGGTGCAGTGACACGCCAACAGCAATGGCGTATTTTCTGTTTTAATGTTTTCCTGGAATACCCCGCATTCTGATTTTTATTGCTGGTGTAAGCAGTTGCTCATATTCAGCATTGAAATGCTTCAAATAAAAATATTATTCCCACATATAAAACAGATACCCCAGTTTAGCGATAGGTTTCCGGAAATTTGATACTGATTATGTAAACAAATGAAGATAACATAAAGTGTTCTTATGAAGTTATGAAGCATCTTAATCCATCATCAAAGATTTCTGTGATCAGTGATCAGCGTTTCAGTATTCGCTTCTGCTAAACCTTTAGATTCTCTAGGCAAATATAATTGACCTCATTATTTTTATGCCGTCTCATTCTGCATAGTTCACAAAAATTCGCTGAAGAATAATGCTTTCTTCAACGCATACGGTTGAATTGAACATTTTGGATAGATTCTTATCTTAGCAGTGCCCTCACTTCAGTTTATAGAATGCTTAAGTAAATACGGAAAATATAGTTTGCATGCTTTGATGGAATATTGTATTAAAGACATACTGTATTAGATTAAAATGCACATCCATATAAGCTAAAAAGTGAAAATATGCTCAGCAAGTGCACATTTAATTAGCAATGCGTTTTTTGTTTAAGTTAATTTGTTATTATTTATTATTTTAGTTTCTTAGTCATGTATCATATATTTTGAATTTCTTATTAAAGAATTGAAAATAGAACAAACCGCAAAATTGGCCTACTGCTAATTATTGATGAGAGTGTTCGTTGTAAATGAATCTTACCATAGAATAAGAAACTTGAAAAACAGAAAACGTTTCATTCTGTTCAATTCAATTATATAGTAGATTTGTTAGTGAGATTTACCGCTGTAAAATGGACAGTTTGAAAATCAGTACACCACTTTAACAGTTCGCAAAGTTATCAGCGCATCATTCGCAACTTAGCACTGTAAAATATAACTTTCTACTTAAAAGTTTTATGAAATTAGTTGTAAATTGTGTAAAGTGAAATATAAAAGCGACCAGTTGTGTGAGGTGCTGTTCAGATGCATTTATGGATGTGCGTTGAGCTTGTCAATAAACAGAGTTCACTTGATTAGGGTCACTATACATGGCGGAACCGATTTTGCTCAACAAGCAGTGCACAGTTGCTGAACGGAAAATTTAATATCCACGCATCATTGACTCGCTTAATTCACGCTGATTTGATTGATCAAATTTGTTCCTATTGGAAAATATCCTATTATCGTAATGAAATTTTCTTCAACAAAGCGCATATTGCAGCAATAGCAAGCTGTTGAGTGCCACACGTCTAGCTAAGTAAATTAGTCAAATATGTGAACATCAGAGGACACTGCATGAATTCAGATAATGAAATATTTTCAACTTTTCATAGAAAAGCTACAATAAATAATACGGAAAATTTCGATATCATTGTCAAATATCAAAAAAAATGAGAACATTTAGACAATACTGCCCAGGTTGGATTAGGTTTAAATGCAGCTACAAAAATTAATTTTGATTTATTAAATTAATTAATAAACTACACGAATATATATATATATATATTTAAAAAAGGGAACACTGTGACATTCTCCAAATCAGGTTAAAGCAACTCACAAACAATGCAAATCTAAAAAATATTAACAAAGACCGACGCAAATTAGATCAAAGACATTAGTTAGTCAGTCGAAGATGCTAATTTAAGGTTTATTTATTTCACGAAAATATCAGGAAGTAATTAATTATATTGTTCATTTATAATTTTGCAATGAAAAAATTTCAGCATTTAATTTTCGAAATTATTGTTGTTTGTTACTTGCGCATCATTAAAAGCATACAGTTTTGATAAGCTTTCAAACTAGTCTTTTTAATACTAATAATACTAATAAATAATAATAATAATAATAATAATAATAATAATAATAATAATAATAATAATAATAATAATAATAATAATAATAATAATAATAATAATAATAATAATAATAATAATAATAATGCAATGGGAAAGTAACACTTTAAAATAATAAAGATATTTTTAAATTATTTAAAGCGTTTTATTCGATTATATTAAAAAGCTTCTTTTACGTCATCTTTTCAAATTATGTTCAATTTTAAATAATGCAAACTGTTTCAACTAAGAGAAGGCACAATGAAAAGGAATTTATCTGAAATTAATGCATCATTGTATAGGATTTATTTGAATTTTTTAGAGCTGCGCTGTGACTTAAGAGTCGAACAGTAATAGATGGACATTTGGAAAACGGTCCAGAATAATAATTAAAGTCTTGGCTTGTTCCTAGTTGTTCATTAGACTTTCAAAAGGCATTACGCTGTTACCGAGTAAAAAGTTTGTCATTCTACCAAAGGTAATATGATGTGCTGTTTGCGTAATTCACTTACTCGTTCTTATACAACATTTCGGAATGTTCTCTTCATGGTCAGTTAACTATTCAGTAGATCAATGTGATGATCACTAGACAAGCAACGCGTTAAATTCTACTCTTCAATATCATCGATCATTGAAGGTAAGTTCTTTTTTTAAAGCTGAGCTAACGTTCTGTGCAAGCATAGTATGTTTGCAGGATTTCGGCTGTCTTTATTAAACTAACATATATTTATTTCATTTCCATTAGCTAACCTTCAGATCAGCTCAGTCGATGCTTCGATGGGAAATTGCGTATCATAATGATATATATTATTTCATTTTGATTTCATTAATGATATAAATTTGGCAATATTAATTCAAATACGCTTCCATGCATCTTGAGATATGGTTTGTTGTGATTCAGAAAAATTTTCTGATCAATTGATATCATTTTTGGAAGAAATCAGAATTTTCGACTTTTCAAAAAAGCAAGGCTATAGCCTTTGCTGTTTGTGCGATTTTCGAAAGTAGGCTTTTTTCCAAAATTTCGTTTTTTTGTTATATATTGCTAAAGTTTGATAAATTATGAGGTTCTGGAAAGTTCCATGGCAAACTAACCCGAACTTGTTGAATTAACCCGTCTCTAAAGTTTGTATGCGCCCTATATTAACACACAGTAAAGACTTGCCCATCTGGAAACTACCAAGAAACGACCCCATGACGGGCTGAATTTTAGGAATTACAAAA
>NW_003526941.1:7049201-7085720 GCF_000181795.1 Trichinella spiralis
CAGGATAGACACTCAGGTATAATAAATGTTGACAGCTACAGATTTAGAAATCAATTCTACTGGTCGAATAAATGAAATAAACTAATAGGAAACTAATAAATGGAAGATTTTATGGGCATTTCAAACCGTCCTTAAACAATTTCTATAAATTTATTCCAAATGGACGAAAAATGCAGAAAAATCGTCTTGCCCAAAACAAAGAAATATTGCACAAGACTTCGCCATTTCAACGAATATCTCACGATAATGCAAAGAACGTTTCCTATATCAAAATTCAGCTATCCTGGTGCCGTTTCAAGGGAGTTCCAGATGGGCTGCTTTGCTGTGTATTAAGATAGGCGCATGCAGACTTTAGATGCCGTTTATTCAACAAGTACGGGTTAGTTTCCCATGCAACATTCTAGAACTTTCTAATTCATCAAACGTTAGCAATATATAACAAAAAAAGCGAAATTTTTGAAAACACCCTACTTTCGAAATTGCCAAAAACAGCAAAGGCTATACCCATGCTTTTGAAAAGTCAAAAATTTTTAATTGTTGCAAAAGTAATTTCAATTGATCAGAAAAATTAAGGTAATCATTACAAACCTATTTGCACGTCGTACAAACGCGTATTTGCCGAGATATTGCAAAAAAGTTGTACAATGATGCGATTTTAGTGGGGACGTCAGAGATGGAAACGAAACCTGCGCGCTTGATAATACATCCTATAGTTGCATTTCATTAGCATTTATATCAAAATTTGAACAAATACCCGCCAGCAAATGTTTCTGATTCTAATATCTTTTGTGCCTGAATTTCACTTTTGTATTACAGAAACTAATCATGCATCGATCTTTTTGAAATGCATTCAGAAATAGAGTATCTGCTTGTTACGCTTGTCGTAACTGCTGAGTCGTTCACAAAAGCAGTGAACAGTGAATAATTAATAATTTATAAATAACTTTTAAATACGTCTAAATAAGTTTAAACAGCAGATCATGATGTAGAAAATATGCGTGAACATTGCATGCCAAGTTGATTAATTATTTTGTTATTTTTTTATAAAACGAATTTTTTTATTTTGCCGAAAATTGAGTTGTCCCTGATATTACATTTTTCATACAGCATTAAATGGTTTATCATTAGTTGTATCCTCGTAGTGCAGACTGATTTGCATACAAACTTCATAAAGTAAGAAATTATATATGTCGTACAATCATGCAAATAAATCAACCACGTTTTTGTCGTTACTATTTCTTTCTGA
The DNA here is from genome assembly GCF_000181795.1 of Trichinella spiralis. Taxonomy (NCBI): domain Eukaryota; kingdom Metazoa; phylum Nematoda; class Enoplea; order Trichinellida; family Trichinellidae; genus Trichinella; species Trichinella spiralis. The sequence goes on from NW_003526941.1 coordinate 7,050,448, forward strand.
GGGCGCATTTGTTCAGATATTGTTCATATGGATGGCAAAGCATCTAGTTGAATTCAGATAATAGAGATGAAGATATTTGAAAGAGTTTGATACGCGTGTATGGCAGATAATTTTAATAAATAGAAATTTTCTCGCAAAAAATCTTTCTAATAACATTGCTGATGATCTATTTATGCATTACAAGAATTCTGCCAGTTTTGAAAACTCTTATTCAAGCAATTTCATTGAATAATAACTAATAACGGTTTACAAATACCATATATTCAAAATGATCAGTTTTGATAACAATGTTGAAACAATTTTGCTGTTTAAAATGCTTTTACAAATCACAATACTGCTAAATTGGAGTTTTAGCGAATTTCTCAGCAATCAAAATGAAATATATATAATTATGATACGCAATTTCCCATCGTAGCATCGACTGATCTGATCTGAAGGTTAGTTAAAGGAAATGAAATAAATATATGTTAGTTTAATACAGACAGCCGAAATCCTGCAAACATACTATGCTTGCACAGAACGTTAGCTCAGCTTTAAAAAAAGAACTTACCTTCAATGATCGATGATATTGAAATGTAGAATTTAACGCGTTGCTTGTCTAGTGATCATCACATTGATCTACTGAATAGCTAACTGACCATGAAGAGAACATTCCGAAATGTTGTATAAGAACGAATAAGTGAATTACGCAAACAGCACATCATATTACCTTTGGTAGAATGACCAACTGTTTACTCTGTAACAGCGTAATGCCTTTTGAAAGTCTAATGAACAACTAGGAACAAGCCAAGACTTTAATTATTATTCTGGACCGTTTTCCAAATGTCCATCTATTACAGTTCGACTCTTAAGTCACAGTGCAGCTCTATAAAATTCAAATAAATCCTATACAATGATGCATTAATTTCAGATAAATTCCTTTTCATTGTGCCTTCTCTTCTTTAAAATGTTCGCATTATTTAAGATTGAACATAATTTGAAAAGATGACGTAAAATAAGTTTTTTAATATAATCGAATAAAACGATTGAATTAATTTAACTATACCTTTATTATTTAAATTTGTTATTTTCCTACTTCATCATTATTATTAATAAAACTAGTTTGAAAGATTATCAAAACTTAATGCTTTTAATGACGCGCAAGTAACATTGGTATAAACTTAAAAGGTTTTTCGAAAATTGAATGATAAAATTTTCTTTAAAAAATGTTAAATAAGAAGTGTAATTAATCATTTTATTATATTTTCATGAGATAAATAAAAGTTGAATTCACATCTTCGACTGACTAATTTGTTTTTATCGAAACTCTATTTGTAGCTATGCGAATGTATTTCGTATTGAAACTCAAACATATTTGATGATCTTATTAGTGATATTTGTTTCAAACCATTCTTATCTTCATTTACAAACTTTTGCATAATGCTACAGCACATACTCGTCTTCAACGTATACCGTACTTTCAAAAAATATTTTACAAGAGCGAATATTTATCAAAATTTTTATGGACTTTACAAATGTTTAGAAAATGAAATTGCAAAACCCGGCTTCTATTCAAATGCAGGGCAATAAATGCATAAGCATGATATTTCAAGTAAATAATGCACATCTTAAAGGTTAAAATACATGCACAAATTGCAGATGTTTCGTTTCACATCAATACATACTTAAATAGAATGCCTTCAAATAGAGAAAGATACAAAATAAACACAGCTATTTCCAATGCTAAGGATTTTCAAAACAAAACAGTTAAATTTTATCATGATGTAAATGATTATTCAACTGTTCACATTTTTTGAAGTCAGCTAAACCATCAAATGGACGTTAAAACAACAATCGCTGTTTACACTGCAAGTGTGTTCTCTACTAAATAAAACTGATTATGGAACATTATCCTTTGCGTAAAGTGTACATAAATTGAATGCAGAAAATAAAATAGATATTTGTAAATTAAAATTTTAAAATAAATAAATAAATATATTTACTGACTTTTTACAACTTTAAAATTTGTAAAAGTACTTCAAAGAATATATCAACCAAACAAATTTATTTCAACTCATAAATATCAATACATTCCCTACTACCACAAAGTTATTTATTCGTCAACCTAAAATGATAATAATATAATTTCGAATATGCCTGAAAAATATCCCATCATACTTTCAATTCTTCATCGTCGCCTTCGAATATTTTTAAACTCAAATCTTCAAGACTTCCATCATCGTCATCATCATCTTCTTCATATTTGCGCTTACGCCCAACTGCATTTGCGTTATGTTGAGATAATTTTTTCGTATCCACTTTGTTTCCAGTAACGTTGTTGTTGTTGTTGTTGCTGTTGTTGATATTCTTCTTATTCTTCTTCTTCTTCTTTATCACTTTTTTCGCTCTGTTATACCTCGTCTTAGGTCTCACTTCTGAGCAATATACAAACAAATTAATCGTATTTCAGATAAAAGCGTTTATCCATCATATAAACTGTTAAATCTGTTTTACATACTGTGATAAGAATTTCGAAACGAAAAGCAAACACTACCTACCTTTCGGTCTAGTGTAAAACACATATATTGGACGACCCAATTTTACATTATCTGCGCTGTTAAATGCTTCTCGCGCCGCTTCTGCAGTTGGAAACTTCACAAATGCATACCTAAAAGCGTTCCATAAGCATGACAATTATTTTTGCACAAACATAAGCAACATTTACATGTCATGCATTTGAATGCTCCCCGCTGATGGAAACGCCTGCAACACTTCCTCCTTTGAACAAACATCGCCAACATAAAGTTCTGTTGGATTTATCAAATTGGAAATTTCTGATGCTTCAAATACAATGCACATTAATTTTTTTCACATTTTGAAATTTGTTTTCAACTTACCCTCTGTTGGTTTGAAATTTTTCCCTTTCTCTCCCATGAAATCCACAGTAAGTTTTGCACCCTTCAATGCAATGTTCTTCAACTTCTCGTAATTCTTTTCACAAATTTTCTCATTAGCAAATAATAAAAAGCAGAATCTGAAATATATCAAATTAAACAGAAAACAATATCCACACAACATATTATACACAAACCTCGACTTTTGAGTAGGCTTAAATACATGAATTATATCTTTAGACAATGCTTTCACATCTGCAATGGATGATTCCAAAGGTAGATCTTTAAGAAATAAACGGCATTTGTTTCTTTTCAGACGTCGTCTCTGTTCAATTTCGAGAACCTTTTTCTCCGCTACAAAAGGCATTTGTATAATGAAAAAGAACCAATTCATAAAAATCGTTCTTCATATAATTAATTACCTTGAACGCCTTGAGAAGACAGCTTTGTTTTCTTCGCTGGTGGAGCTTGTATCTTCTTTCCTTCTTCTTCTTCTGCCTCTTCCTCCTCCTCCTCCTCTTCTTCTTCTTCTTCTTCCACTTCTTCTTTCTTTATTATTTTCTCGATTTTCATTTCGTTTTTCGCTTTTTCATTTTTCACTTCACTTTTAACCTTTTTATTTTTCATTTCGTTTTTCGATTCTTCATGTTCGATTGCATTTTTCCCCTTCTTATTTTTCATTTCATTTTTTGTCTTTTCCTTTCTCACGTCTTCTTTCAAATTTCTTACTACACCTATTGTAATAAAGATAAAAGGAATAAAGCATTAAGCAAAAAAAACCAGAACATTTTTCCACCGTTCACTTACTTTCCACTTCAAGCTCTTCATCTTCCAACAAACTTGCTGTTCCACTTTCCACTTCTTTTTTCACGCTTATCTTTGTAATACTACCTAAATCAACCAAACAAGAAAAATACAAAAGTAAGGAACCTGACAGACAATTACTGTTTTTCTGTTTTATTTTATCTTTCGGAGATTCCTTCTTCGGACTTTTTTCTTGAACTTCTGGCTTAGGAGTCTCAGGTTTTGGAGAAGATTTTATGGCAACTAATATAACATACATACAAGAACATCAATTAAATTATGCAAATGAAATTAAAATGGATAGACTACCTTCTGCTGCTTTCCTGTTCACTTTTTTTCCAGCAGCAGAACCTACTTTCTCACCAAAGCTTCCCAACTTCTTTACATAAATTTCTTTCTCATCGCTGTCACTGCTATCCAAAATATCATCATCAGCATCGTCGTCGTCCTCGTCGTCATCGTCTTCGTCAATATCCATTTCGTCACTATCCAAAAGTAAATCGTCGTCATCCGCTTCGTCTTTATCTTCATCGTCATCATCTTCTTCTGCCTCATCATCTAAAAAAATAATTTTCAAAATAGCTCTTCTACAAATTTTCCATTAAAAACATTTTCACATCAAAACCCTTTTTACAATACACTACACACTATTCAACCTTCAAAACAATCAGGTTCCTTTCTATGGCTTTCTCATTAATTTCAAATTCAACTGGAAAATATATAAATTACATTTCAATAAAATAAAACTTAAAAATATCAAATTTGACATTTTCACAATATTTTAAAGTTTACAACATCCAACTGATGAAATCATTAAACAAAATAAAATTGAAAAAGTAAATTATGTATATTTCTTCATACCTATCATATTCAAAAATTTCTCATCTTCATCGTCTTCGGAATCTTTATTTTCACTTTCTTCGATGTCTTCATCGCTGTTACCCTCTTCAAACATCTCTTAAAACAGGCTTATTTGAAATACACATGCAAACGTTAGTCATTTCAGCATTACCTTCATCTTCTAAATCATCTTTCAGAACAAAGTCATCCATGTCCGATTCATTTTCAGACTAAATTCAATTATAATATCATATTTATACATTTGTAAAATAAAGTATCCAAAACTAAATTACTTGACTCAAAATTTTAGCCCGTTCTTCAATTGGATCGGCGAAATGGACTTTTTTCTTGAGAGACGTTGATAAGTTACCGCGAGATTTTCCACGAGGAATTGAAATTCCTCGTCCGGCTGGTGAATGCAAAGCTCCGCTATTTTTAGACTCTTCAACCATGCCCATTTTATTTTTTTTACCAAACAATTGCTTATCAACGCCTCGACCAAAGGCATCACGATTTGCTTTGTTATCAAACCCTCCACGGCCACGACCATGGCCGCGGCCACGATTTTGACCACGGCCACCTCGGTCAGCACTCGCATTACGCATTTTACCGCCGCCACGTTTCATTGAACCACGACCAAAACCACCTCTCGCTACTTTGAGTCCGTTTTGCTATAAAATAATAATTCATATTGAAGCTTAAAAACTAATCAATATTAAATCAAGCATAAAAACAACTTAAACAAAATTTACAAAATAGCTATTCTTCAAATTAAACATTTGGCAAGTTAATACAAGAAGTGATAACTTCAAATAATGCAACATGTATTTGAAAATTTACACAAAACAAATGCATTAAACAAAAACACCAAAGTTCACTTAAAACACAGTTAAGTTAAACTTGTTCGGCTGAATCAAAGATAATGGACTAGCAAACAAGCGAGCTTTTTAACAAGAGACCTTTAAAGTAGAAAAAATAAAAGACAAGAAATTTTTAAAGCAAAAGGCTTGCAGTAAAACACCGTAAAAATAGAAACATTTACTAAAAATGCAAAACATAAACTGTAAACTACAATTACAAGTCAAACACAGTAGTATAGAAATATACTATCAGCAAAACTTGCTTTAAACTAACTTAACTGGCGAACTACTTGTCATACAGAAGACAATTGAAAAGAACAAGAATAGGTGCTTTCTAACGATAGTGTATATTAAACTTAAAAGTATCATTCACTGAAATAATAATGAACACAGTTATTACCTTCTTCGTCATATTTTCCAAACTCAACCACCAACACGAAACTAAATCACAAAATGACGTAAGCAACTTAGACAAAGAACTACAGTCAATTTCACAACCCTTGACTGTCAATAACCGTGGCATCAAATATACTGTAATACCATCGGAATTTCTGTGTAACCATATAAGCATTGAATTAATTTTCGTTCATTTTAAATAATTAAATTAAATTTTAACAATATATTTTTTAACAACATTTTCATATATTTTTACTGGATTGTCATACTGTACATAAAACTGAACTAATGTGCGTATTATTTAGTTTATTAATTCAAAATAAAAATGTGTTCATTTAATAAAATAATGTCTATTAAATTCAAATTTATAAATATTGAACCTATATGAAGCTAGTAGGCAAATGTAAACAAATTACTGATCCTCAGGTTCAAAGAAAAAAATTTTGATGTAAAATGCTAATAAATGGAAAATAAAAAATTATTTTTATATATTATATTTTTATATTGTTTTTAAAATTTTTATTTACTGACTGAAAGTGTCATTTGAAAAGTACAATCAGCATCTTGTTGTGGTGTACGGTCATTTATTTTAAAATTTCTTATAAGCTTCAATTCAGAAAATGTGATTGCGGATTAATTAAATATTTATTATTTATCGATAAACATTGGTAATCTTTCACTCAAATGGCCAAGGTCAGTGGCAACTCGTGCGGTTAAATTTACTTGTCACTGTAATGATCACGACCTGGACTAAGCATCTACCTAGGCTGAAAACGAATGCCCACTGGCTTTATACTGACACCCACTGGGAGTACTGATAAATAACAATGAAATTTACAGACAACTACGAGTTACGTGATTGGAACTCGGAGTTGACTTTGGTGTGCTGTTATCTTAGCAATATATATCAGCCAAAGAAGAATATTAATATTCTCCTCGTCGAACCACTGCTTTACAACTCAGTCATTTTTACCCTTAAAACATGTTGATAAACTGAATAAATGTTGAATAAACTGATAGTAATGGCACGCTTCTGAATTACTAGAAAAGTTGAATTATGCTGAACGTAAAACAACTAAAAAATTAAAAGATAAACAATTTCATGTTTATTTCATTTATTGAAGGAGATTTTCAAATTTCAACTCAGTCCAATCCTCCGCTGTGTTGGAATATTCGGATATTGTTATCCGTATAACCGGCAAACAATGTCTTTCCATCTGCAGACCATGCAAGTGAAATACATTCTGGGGGAGTTTTTGTCAACTTTTCTAATTTCAACTCATCAATGCAATCTTTCTTCTCCAAATCCTATTAGACACATTACTAATACATTTACAATATACAAGAATAAAAACTTACCCAAATCTTCACCACAGGTCCAGCGGCTACACACAACCAATAACGACTGGGACTGAAGCACACAGCATTTATTACATTGTTACAGTTAAAAGTGTGCAAATGTTTTCCTTCTCCCAAATCCCACAGCATCGCTTTCGAATCCTAAAAAACACACTGTACAAAAACAACTAAAATAATCCAAACATACTTTTCCGCCGGATGCACATAAAGATGCATCTGGACTAACAGTGACTGCGTTCAAATAACCTTCGTGTTTGTTAAACGTATTCTTCAGTCTGCAATTTGCAAGAGTCCACACTTTTATCGTCTTATCCCATGCACAAGAAACAATTATAGGATTGTTTTTGTTTGGTGAAAAACGGACACATGAAACCCACTCTTGATGACATTCGTCCTAAAACAATAAATAAATAATTTAAATATATCAAAGAAAAAGCTTTATTTCGTTAAATAACAGTACAAAAATCACAAATACATATCAGAAATAAATTGCATCATAATTCTTCAAAAGCTAATACACAAACTCATCATATTAATTCAACATCGAAAAACAAAATAAACATTAAAGTTAAACTATATGGTTATACTTACAGTAATTGTATACTTGCAAACCGCCAAAGTGTTCCACAGTTTGATGGTTTTGTCACGACTGCCAGATACAATTTGTCTATTATCCGGTGAAAACGCAACGCTAAGAACATCATTTTGATGGTCTGCAAACTTTCTAGTACATACTGCCCTAAAAGCATTTTAATACAAATGATGTTTCTCAAGAACAAATAGTAACACATAAAAAACAAACGCTTTCAAATCCCATAGCCGAAGAGTCTTATCCCAAGATCCAGATAGTGCAAATTGTCCATCAGATGACATAACTACATCTGAAACAAAATGCCCATGCCCATGCAGCGCTTTCTGCGCTATGCCAGTAATTTGGCCATCATCTTCGGTGAGCTTCCAAATTAACACTGTCTTATCTAAAATTTCTCGAATTAGTTTTGAAAATAAATAACAAAAACCGTCTAGCCACCTCGAGAACTAGAAATAATTATATCATTATCCACAGGAGAGGCGGCTATTTGGGTAACCCAATTTCCATGTCCCTTTAAAGTTCCTTTAAGCTTCATCTGTTCATTGTCCACCATTATGAATCGCACTTGTATCTAAAAATGTCTGCTCTCAGAAAATGATGATTAAACATCAGCAGTGATAAGTGAATAAAATCAAACAGTGTCACATATGTGCTTTTTGTCGTCTATCTTACGAAAAACATTCAACATACGATACAAATTCCGTACATCGACTAATGCAATACAGTTGTTAACTACTGGTAATTCTCTTTAGAAAGCTCAGATGCTTAAAAATTACTAAGTAGGAAATGTGCATGCAGTTGTTAAAATGAATCGCATAATCAACAAGTCATCAATTATTAACAATCTAAAATCGCTTAAATAACTCATCTACAGAAAATAAAATTGCCATAAATAAAAAAAAATACTTAACACGTGGATAAAGTATAGTAGGAAAGCAATAAATTGAGCGCAGGTACAAACATGCTAACGCACAATAAAAATTCATTAAAAATTAATTTGTTAACATATAAAATATTTATTGATACATTTGTTAAATAAAAACTGCTTAAACATAAAATCTCCAAATAAGTTTAATAACTTCCGATTTTTACAGTTCTTTCATTTGGCATTGCTTTGCATTGATAACCTTCCATTTTAAAATGTTGCTACTTTATTGGTTATATTCAATTCTATTTTCATTGGTCAAAATAGTTTTCATCTGAATTCAGTTTGTATTAATTTTTGCTCATTTTAGAAATTTGAATATACATTTCTTGCAATGAAGTTGCACATTTGAATCTTCAATAATATATACAATATGAGTCAACAATGATAAATTACGATCAAAGCAAAATTAACTTGGAATATTTTAAACTTAACTTTAGATTCAAGAAAATTAATGACTTGAACTGAAAATAAAGCGAGCAACCAAGGCCGTTTATCGTCACTTGGATGACTTCTAACGATCTGCTTCGATTAGATTGAGAGAAATACATAACACAGCTTTTATTTCAAAGACAAAGCACATAAAGCATATAATTTTTGGGTTCACCTATTGAGTTGGATAATTTGCAAATGCACAGCAAGAAACAACAGTTGAATTACAATTTTTGCTTTTGCTCTTTTCCATCATAAAATAACTGACAAAGTGATTATGATGAATAACTGCGCTGAGGTACCACAGATGAAATACAAAGGAGATTGTATTAAAAAGAAAAGGCTAATAAACGGTAATTTATTATTAGCAGCAATTGTTTTAATTCCAGCTAACCAGGAGTGGCTAGTGTGAGCAGCTGCACATTTCTGTGAAACATTAAAAGTAGCAACTGATATCTAACATTGGCAGAAATTTATTTATAATGTTACTGGCAATGTTTGTTAAACGAAATAAATTTATAAATGCTAATAAAGTTCACATTAATTAAAATTTGCGCATTCATGAGTTAAGTGATCTGAGTGTTTATTCCTTTACTGCTACTAGCAGTGAAGGTGCACACGAAAAATAGCCCAAATTCATAGCCAAACCAAAATGATACAAAATTTGAAAATAACAATTATTTGTTCAATAATTAAAGAATGCTAAAAAAATAAGGAGGTGAGAAAAATAAGCGGCGTAAAATATATACATAAATCTCGTTATACCATATTACTGGCACAATCTATATTAAAAACTTTTCTAAAATTGATGAAATCTAACTTTCGAATATAAAACTTGCAAATAGCAAACAACACATTAATTTTCAAGTTTTTATTACAAGCTTAGATAGTTTTATGAATAACTACAGCTATAATTTAACAGAAAGAAAGTACAGAAATTAAAGAATCTCTTTTACCTGACAATTCTCCGCCGTTTATTATTGTAGAAGTGTTTTCATTAAAAATTGATGTACAGTAAATTGAACCTGAAGTATTAATGTTATAATTTTATAAATTAGTGAATAAATGTTTTTTGTTGAGTAATAAATTTTTTATTATTTGACTAAAAGATTAATTATAATTTACAGATGAACTTTTGAAACAAATTTTACATTATCAAGAATAACGTTGAGATCTATCTTCTTCTGTAGTTGAGCAAAACATGGCATAAAAATAAATTTGGAAAGAAATTTGAATAAAAATTTGTTATTTCAAACTTAAAATAGATAAATAAGTAAACATAGATGAATGAATGAATGAATAAATAAATACGTTTGCATGACATACTGCGTGCAAATTATGGTATACATTTGGAAATTAGTCGCTTACTTTGTAAGAAGTTTTGCAAAAATCATTTGCAAAATAAATTTCCACTTTATGTGAACATATCTTTGCGTATATAAAGTAATAAATAACACCGAACTGATTTGAAACAATCGCATTTGTTATCGGTAAAAGTTGAAAATTTAAAACATATTTTTATAGACGACTCAAAATGTTTCTAAATTATAACTCGAATAATAATGAAATATTTTTTCAAACTTGACTTTTCCAAAATTTACCGTCCTTTCTATTTTGGCGTGGCATGTTTGCAAAGCTTCTGATCAGTGTGCGTCGCTTTGCAGAAATAATTTCTTGGGAGAGGTTGATTGTGATCATGATTAGAAACATTAATCAATTTTATCATTTGATTTCAGCATTTCTGAGTGTTCTGTTTTTAAATTTTTTATTATTCATTCAAGTTATGTTTTGCAGAAAATAAACTAAAGTGGAAATGGTTTCGTTCAGATTGGTTTGCAACGTTGCACTGCAACAAATTCGTCAGTTTAGCTGTTCAAGAAAGTTGATGGACATCAGCACTGTAGCCGTGATTGGGTCTGGCATCATGGGATCTGGCATTGCTCAGGTTTATCGTTGGTGAAAAATTAAAATCATAAAATGTATAAAATTGGTATTATTTCAGGTGTCAGCAACTGCTGGTTTTCACGTTTCAATTGTGGATCAGTCGGATGAAATTTTGAATAAAGCGAAGAAAAACATCGAAGCTAGTCTGAGTCGCGTAGCGAAAAAAAAATTCGCAGATGATAAATCTGTAAAAATTCAAAAAAAAAATATTTTTTGCACTGTTTTTCATATTCCATTTGATTGATTTTTTTGTTATTTAGAAAGCTGAAAGTTTTATCACTAATATCATGAAAAATATCGAAGTGAATACATCCGTTGCTGACGCCGTGAAAGAAGCCGATCTTTGCATTGAAGCAATCACGGAAAATTTGGATTTAAAAATAAAGATGTTCGAAACTATGGATAAAAATGCTCGCAAGTAAGTTTTCTTGAATTCTTCTGTGCAAAACGTTGCACTAATTATATTGCACAAAGTCACCAATTGCGTATAAGTCGAAGCTGCCCTAAAATTAATTCAACAGCTGCAGTTGCATTTAATTTGTTAAATATGACAATTATTGAATGGGCTTGTCGTTATCATTTTGACATTTTTTCCATAGGCAAACAACAAAATTTGATAACTTCTCAAATTCAGCAGCTGTTCTATTAAAGATTATAAAGACATACTGTAAGACTTTAAATAATCACCAAGTTTAATAAAATTAAAATGTAATGAAATATTCATTTTGAAATAAGAATAATTTTCATTAATATCGATAGTAGATTAAAATAAACTAACTTCATTTTGTACGATTTTATGTCGGCAATTCTTGCTTCCAATACATCTTCACTACCACTTGCAAAAATATCTCAAATTTTGAAACAACCTGAAAACTTTGGTGGCTTACATTTTTTCAATCCTGTTCCTGTGATGAAATTGGTCGAAGTTATTCACACCAAAAATACATCAAAAGAAACCATCGACAGTATGGTCAGGTTTTGTGAAAAATTGGGCAAAAATCCTGTTCACAGTAAGGTAAAAATTGATCAATTTGCAATAATTACTCAAAGTTTTCCTGTGAAAATGTCCACATGAAATTTCTTTCAAACTTTTACCTGATTTTGGCTTCAAATGAGTTTAGCTTTCATTTATTTTTCTTGTTTTAGGATACGCCAGGATTTATTGTCAATCGGCTTCTTGTGCCTTATTGCATGGAAGCAATTCGACTGGCAGAGCGTGGAGATGCTTCAATGAAAGATATCGATGTGGCCATGAAACTGGGAGCTGGTTATCCAATGGGACCTTTCGAATTATTCGACTTCATCGGTTTGGATACCTGCAAATTCATCATAGACGGTATGTTTAATTTTTCTTTATAATTTTTAATAATATAAGAACCTTACTATTTTTTAAGGATGGCATGCTGACGAACCGAATCAGCCGTTGTTTAATCCAAGCCCACTTTTGGATAAGATGGTTAAGGAGGGAAAATTAGGACGCAAAAGTGGTGAAGGATTTTACAAATATAAATAAGCAGCGCTGTTTGGGAATGTTTCCAATTTTAATTGGCTAAATTGCATTCGGTGATAGCTCTTCCGCTTTGTGCCTTCTAGCTCAATTTGTCGATGCTAATTTCTTAACTCTGGGATTGGAATTTATAGGCAGCGCTGTTGATCAGAAAAAAATTTCTTCCTAGCTCAAATCAAAAAAAGAAATTATTACTGATATTGAAGAAAAATAGAACGTGCCACACCAACTTTATTTCTAAGTTTGGTTTGGTCTTGCTTTTCAGCATTGCTTATTTATTATTGGTGAAGTTTAAATTTGGATAATTTGCTGAAATTAAAGAATCAATTTACAAAAACTGTTTCCCGCAGGAACCATTTTGATATTAATCTATATAAGTGAACATGTTCCAAATGATTCAAAAATTGACACTTTTGAATCAGCATGAATCAAATCTAAATCAATGAAATTAACAGAGAAAACAAACTGATTCACTTCGATCTTCTCATTTGAAAAATTCAAACATAATCTCATGTGATGATTATTTATCCAACAAATTCCTGCACTGCTTTTCCAATCAAAGCTGCAAGATCGTCGGCATCTTCCTAAAATGCAAACTGATCAATTTAATTGCTTTAATTTGCCTAAAGCAAGTGTTCACCTGCTTGCCTGCCTCTGCATAGACTCGGACAACATCTTCAGTACCTGACGGGCTAAAAAGAAAATTTCTCCTCAATCTTTACCTTTCGTTGGCAGAATGCATGCACAGCAGAAAATATACCGAATAAAAGCACGAGAGTAGGAATACTTTTTCCCAAGTTCTGTAATTCGTTCCCACAATCCGGATGGAGCTACGCAAATACGATCACAGTCTGCAGTTTTAACCGCAAATCGGTTCGAAACCTTTGTAATAATTTCAAAATAATTTATTATATTTATATATATATATATATATAATAGTAATATGTTACCTTAATTTTCAACTGTCTGCAAGGATAGTCGACAAACATCTCATCCCACTTTTCAATATTCCAGTCACGATGCTGAAGAATCGTTTCTGCAAGAAGCAAATTGGTCATCGCATCTCCGTTCGCCTGTCACTTTACACTTGATAATTTAAATCAAAATAATTGGAAGTAAATCGTCTGCACCTGGTTAATAAGATGAACAAGATTTGACAATGTTCGACGCGCTTCTGCGCATTCAGCACTGAACAAAAAAAATGTAAAAATATTAATTACACTACTGCTATATACAAATATATATATATATATATATATATATATATATATATATATTTATTTATTTATTTATTTATTTATTTATTTATAATTCACTAACGATATTGGCTCAAGATGTTTTTGTAGTTCGTCCACCATACGTTCACTAAACAATACCTTAATAAAACGCAACTAATTAAAATTAATGTAAACGTTCAACTAACAAACGTTACTGTTCCGTGTCCATTTGCTTCAAAATAAATACCAATATCAAATTTCTTAGCTTCTTTATGCAAATGCTTCACACCAGTTTCTGTAATGACGACAGGAATCTTCTAAATCATCACCAGTGTAACTAACAACTTAAAACAATACTATCTAATAAAAACTATTAAGTAATTTATATACTTTTTTCATTTTTGCATTTTTGCTTTACCACAAAAGTACATAAAAATGTATATAAAATCATACCAGTACGTCTTCGATGTATCTAGTTGAACTACCATTAGCAAAAGCTGTCTGTACGACTCCAATGCTGGTCCGCAAATTGCCCTTCTGTATCAGGTCCAACACAAAGCTCACCATCAAAACAGCAATTTTATCCCCATCCAAAATATGAAACACTCTTTCTGAAAAGATACTCAATTAAACAATCAAAAAAGAAAAATAATAAAGGCTTGACAAATGTACTTGAATCTAAATAGAAATAAACTATACGATCCGCATCCCCATCAAAAGAAGCCCATCGCTGTCCAGGAGTGATCCTCAGATTTGCATCATAAACTAAAACAAAAAATTTTTTTTACATACAGAAAAGAAATCTGAACAAATTACCAGTTGGAATTTGCTGCTCAATTTTTACAAAATCAGCTCCACACTATAAGTATTATTATAATTATTTTTTGCGAAAGCAATTAAAAAAATACTGAAAAAACAATTTTCACAAAACACCGTTAAGAAACTAAATATTTAACTTTTTTAAAAAGAACAAGCATGACAAGCAACCTACAGAAACAAATATAATAGTAATAATTTAATAAATAAAAAAAGTTACCTTATCATTCAAATGGTGATTACTTTGATTGACCAAGATTATGTTTAAGAGCGGTTTTAAATTTTCAACAAAGAAACGCATTGCTTTCCCGCCAACACCATTTCCACAGTCAATAAATACATTCGGGTTGTATGCCTTGCATGATTGTTGCATAGATGTGTTCACATTCTTGAACGCTTTTGTGACTTCTTCATAATAAAAGTTCTCCAAAAACACAGGGTCGTAATTTTTAAAACAATTTCCATGACGAACAATAAAATGTAGTTGTGGAGTAGTTAACATTCCTAAATAATTCAATCAACTTTGGGAAAACATGCATGACAAAATTTATCTTTAAATAACTTCTACCAATTAAAATTTTCCACATTCTGTCTCGTATATTAAATATGCATTGCATTTCATTTTGCACACAATTTTAAATTAATTTTTTCAATTTCTTCTGCAAAACCAGATAAAAATTACAAAGGTTACTCATACATCACATTAAACTTTTATAAAATTTCAATAAATAAATAACATGATATAAAAATAAACAAACTGGCAGTATTATAGCAAATAAACTGCAAAGCAAAATAAAATATAAACAAATAACTAAGTAAGCAAGAAATATTGTACTTGAGCATCATATAAATACAAAAATATTGAATTAATCTCAAAAGAATTGAACTTTTCGATACAATGATATATTAGTATAGTTACTCAAATTTTTAATTAAAAACTAATTACCGAAAAGAATGAATTTTCCACTCATGACGTCCACTCCAGATTTCAATACATTATAAAGCACTGTACTGCTTTCCCGATTGTCATGAGCACAAAACACTGAGGCTTCAGCCGAAATACAAATGTTATTCTTACTTACAATCATTTCAATAGTGGAAATCAACTGATCATCTCTAAATTGAAAATACTGACAATAAAAACAATTAAAATACGTGCAATGATGATTCCCTTACGAACAATTGGCTATTTCTGTTGCATGTTTTTCCCATTCAGGTGCCAACATATCTCCCATTGGATCAATAATTTTTACACCGTTATCTTTGGCTGGATTATGTGACGCAGTTATCATCACTCCTACCACCATGCCTGTTTGTTGAGATCGTAAGCAGGCCAATAAACCCATTCGATACATAACACATTTGAGGGTATTTGCGCTAAAATCAACTTACACTTCATAAAAATTACCTGAAGAAAAAAGCCTACTCATCACGAAAACCAGCAGTCCCATATACTCGATTCATGCGATGCGACTGTCGACATTCTGGTGGAATCGATTCCACATTGAAGCGCATCCTTTGTATTATGTTGTAATATAGTTGGCAATTAGAAAACAAGCAAAATCAGTAATATATATTAGTCAGCAGTACATTTAATTCATCAGTGTAACATTTCCAGTTTTTTCAACATTTTACTATTTTTCCTACTTGTGTAGAAATGCAGGAGTAAAAACAAATTCCTACATTTAATTTACATTAATTCAATTTCATCGTGTCGATTCAGCAACATATCCTCGTTATCTTTATTCATTCGTTCTACTGCTTTCAAAAAATCTGACTGTTCAAACGGACGTATTTCCACTTGCTCGCTGAAAGAACTGAAACATTTATTGCATTTTTACAAATATCTGACATAAAACAAGTTATATACTTTTCCTGCTTTATTTCTTGATCTTGTTTGAGAGATTCACGAACGCGTATAATGTCTGCAACACGACAAAGCTCCACTAGATCTGAGCAAGAAAAACCACAAGAATGGTTGGCAATTTCGAACAGGTTAACATCTTGAGACAGCTATAAAAAACAAAAATAACAGTTAACTATTTTAGAATTAATAAAATTCATAATATTGTATTAGCACAGATTCGCTGCGAAGCATAGTAGTCAAAATATCACATCTCTGTTGCAAATTCTAAAAATGTATATTTGTAGATAAATAAAATCAGGATTGAAATAATAAAAGGCTGCACCGGATGGCGAATACAAAAGCGTAAAGGCATACGTCTCAAAATTGCACTGTCAACATCCTTAGGACGATTTGTCGCACCAATAATGACAACCCGAAGTTCACTTTCAGAAAAAAAACCATCCCAGTGGCTTAAAAATAGCGCCTTCATCATAGCTGTCATTTCATGGTCACGACTTTGTCGATGACGTAGAAACGAATCTGTAAAATTATGTAAATACATAAACAACTTAAAACGCGTGAAAAATAGTCAAATTACGAATTACCTATTTCATCAATAAATATAATCGTCGGCTGTATTTTCTTTGCCTAAAATTTAAAGTCCATTAAGCAAAATATCAGTGAGACAACTACCGTACAAATGAAAAAAGAGCAGTTGTCATTTTCTCCGTCTCACCGCACCATTTGTCGATCATTTCCGATATTTCCAAATTAATAAAATTCGCTCCTTAATAGCCCAAAGTTTTCTACTTTACACAACAACATTCTGCTAAAACTTTACCAGCCTCTTTAGCTATTGCTTTAACCATCATAGTTTTACCACAGCCAGGGGGACCATGAAGCAGTACTCCTATTTCGGTTATTTCAATTACAAAATAACAAACAGACATCATATAACCATATTTACCTTTCGGAGCAGAAAAATGTTTTGATTTAATACTAGTGCAAAGAGGAAATATAATGTTTTCTCGCAATTCCGAAATCAAATTGGAATAACCACCGACATCACTCCAAGACACTGAACAATCTTTTGGATTAACCAATTGAGTAGCAATACGCATTTCGTATTCATCTAACTAAACAAAATATAAATATTTGCATAATTAAACATAAACAGTTTAAATTTGAACATTGCATTTAATCAACTTACATCTTGTACTTGAATTCCCAGTATATTACAAATTCTCTCAGCCTAAAATAATACGTGAATTATTGAAATTGACTGTTTTTACAAATAAACCTTTTTCTTCGCTTGTTCCTTTTTAGCTGTAGTTTGATCAAACTGCCTAACAATCAACTTTGCAGTAAAATATGAAATCACACTACCAATAATCAAACGTGCTAACTGCGCTGCAAACATGTTCCACGATGGCCTTCCATCCATTTATTAAGCAGAATGTCGAAACGTAAAGCGTATATAACTTAAAATCACTACACTTTACTATGTTGTGTTAAGTTAACCCATACTACATACAAAGTCAGAAGTAATACCTGTACATCAATTTTTATAATACTGTAATTCATTTTAAAATACTTAACTAATTTTGAATGATAATTGGTAATATTTAAAATTGTAATAATATACTAATAATATAATTAACAATGTACTACTGTATAAAAAGCATTTTTAGATATTGCACGTCATACTGTTGAGCATGTGAATATTTTAATTCCACACTACAGTTATTGTTCAACATAAAATTCTCAGATCATAAAGTGATTCAACATAATTACAAGAGTTAACTATTACCAAATAATTACATTCTACTGCACCAATTATTGTGTGGTTAATAATGATGTGCAAGTATAAATCCCGTAGAAATTATGTAATGCATGCACTTTTAATAATCCCAGTGAAACTATATAATATTTTGTATTTAAAAAAATTATTTAACATAAATCAGTTTATTTTTGATTATATAAATCAAATTAAAGTTATACAATAATTGACTAGTTTACATTCACTTTGTTACTCAACTTTTAGTTTGCACACATTTTAAGCAAACAGTATATAATATTATTATTATGTTATGGTAGTAGAATAATTTTACTAACTGAACATCATCCACACATTTATTTTTAGGTACTAAAACTTTATTACATCACTGTACTGTATTTATCAATTTTGTAAACTGAAAATAATTGAGTAGTGGTGCCGAAATTTAGATTTTATTTCATCAAGTTTAGTTTGTAAATAAATATAGAATCTTTAACATAACATTGTTTCAATTAACTTTTAGTTATTATTATCGCATATTCATTTTATAAAAGTGGGAAATTGATACCGCCACTGATGTTTCGATAATTATATGACAATTACATCTTGATTTTTTTAGTGGTGAATTGTTATCATTGCTTTATTATGTCCAACAATTTAGCAACGAAGTTTTCTTTGTGGAATTCTTTACAGGCTTGTCGGTAAGTATTTTTGATTTTTGAAATACTTCTCCCGAGAAATGTACTCTGTTTTAATCGCTTTTTTCCGTTTGCACTTTTACATGAATGTTTTTTTTCAAGGTTACCAGATGCACCTGAAACGGAACAAAAGCTAGAGCTTTTTTTAAAAGATGGACCAAATGCAGCTGAATTCATAAACTTCATTGTCACACTTTGCAATGAGCTACGTACGGCAGCGAGGTTGAAAACACAAGTACACCCACCTTCAGGTAAAAAATATACGCATTCATAGTTATTTGTGCAAGTTTATAATTTTTTTTACTATTAAAGTACAATTTATCCTGAGAAAGATTATACTGAGAATCCATTTGTCTAAAATTACTCTCTTACATCAATGAAATATAAAATGCTGATTTCGCTTCTTTAGCAGTTATTTTTTCATACTGAATTCAAACGATTAATTGCATATGTTAATTGTTGAAAATTTCATGCAAACATTTATATTTATTTATAGATGTAAACAAATTGGATTCATTTATTCAAGAATTTAAAGATCTTCTGGAAGAGTTGGGTATGTAACTGGCGCAGTTGAAAGAAATTATCCAGTAATAAATAGGAAATGTAGATTGTTCGCCTTCCGACTTATTTGGTACAACTTTGGATGAATGTTTGTCAAGCGTGGAGTTGCGAAGTGCACTGATTAGCGTTTTGTTGAATGAATTGAAAACTGCTAAGCTGTTAGCACTGAGAAAAGCTGAAGAAGAAGAAAAAGAAACGCGCAAAAAAATTCCGGTAAAAAATTTCAACACTGTATATGATTTTAAGTGATTTGATTTTAATGAGATGATTGATTAGAATTCGACATCTATTGCTGAAGAGCTAAGTGCGTTGTGTACATATGTTGGCATTTCACGGTTACCTGACAGTATCAGCATGGAGCAGTTCTTCGATCTAATGCTTCCAAAGGTAGGATAGGATGTTGGTGTTGAATGATTGTTTTCTATTTCTGATTTCTTATGGAACTTTTTTTCAGATAGAAGAATTAGTGAAGAAAATTCCAAATAAAAGTGCGCTGATCAAAGGAACACTAACTAAAGAACAGTGGAATACTGTGGAATGTCTGAACGATCGTCTACGTACAGAATACAAACTGCGAGCGGAGATGCTTCTCAAACGATTAGATGTAACGGTTAAATCATTTTTATGGAATGAAAGAGTCAAAGTAAAATTTAGTACACTTTATTTATTGCTAATAGAAAACTTTATAATTACATCTTTACCCTTTTGAGGAAAAAGAAGAAGAAATTATGAAAATTTACAAGCCACTTCGAACTCCTTTAAATTCAGATATTCAAGTGTCTGTTGCAGAAGTGCTGGCCGCTAGAGATGGTGCGTATGTTTGTTGGTTTTTTAATTTTGAAAAAAAAATCCATTTCAACATCAACAGACTTGCCTTTGATTGAAATGACTTACGGTGTGTCAGCACGCAAGAAAACGACTACAAAAATACACAAAATGACTATGGAAGGTAAAATTCCAGATAGAGGTGGACGAACGTCGGAAATTCAACCACCTCCACCGGAAATGCCTTCATGGCAAAAACGAGTCACTAGTCGAGGTGGTGGTCCACACGCTGGTAGAAGAGGGCGAGGTAAAATTTTATACCTGAAATAATAGTTTCTGTTTTACTTTCTTTTAATCCGC
This sequence comes from Trichinella spiralis, assembly GCF_000181795.1. Lineage (NCBI taxonomy): Eukaryota > Metazoa > Nematoda > Enoplea > Trichinellida > Trichinellidae > Trichinella > Trichinella spiralis. The sequence goes on from NW_003526941.1 coordinate 7,071,020, forward strand.
TACAATTCATCCACATGATGTCATAACGTCATATAGGTGGTGGTGGCTGGTCTGGTCAGCAGAGTCATGCCGGTGGTGGTCAACATTACTCTCAAACGGCGCATGAATATTATTATCAAGAAGGCTATGGACAGTCGCAACGTGGACGGGGGCGTGGCCGAAGAGGACGATATCATTATTGAATAACGATTCGGATGATTAATTCATTTCAATTTATGATTATATATATATATATGTACATAATAAATCATGGTGAATTGTATTAATCGGATGAATTTTTTTTTCTTAATTGTTAATTCTTCTAATCTATACTGTTACTTTTTTTCGTAGTTTTAACAAAATTATTTTTAAAATTATAGATTATTATTACCATTAATAGATTTTGTGGAATGCGAAGTGTCTTGTCTTTTAGAAGTGCACAAGCACTTCTAACTAGTAATCGACATGGCTTGCACCGGACGTGGAGAACATCAGGCCGATATGGTCGTTATGTTTGGATGAACATGGATACAAAATATGATGCGCATTTTTTCCTGCAAACATTGAGCAGCAATGAACGTCGGGCCTTGCTTGAATGTATCCAAGAAGAAGCACAATTTGCCCGACTGTTGGTCAGCCGTGATCGAGTCACCACTGATCAACTGAAGGTGATCTTTTTTAGAAATATGATTCCCTTTGTCGGCTTCGGTTTGTTCGACAATTTGATTATGATCATCGCTGGAGAATATATTGATATCACTGTTGGTACTTTACTTGGTATTTCGACTTTGGCTGCCGCTGGTGTAGGCAATATGATTTCGGATGTGGGAGGCGTTGGGATTGGTCATTATATTGAACAAATTGTTTCAAAAATGAAATGGAAAACTCCAAATCTTACACCAGAACAATGGAATAGTAAAGGGGTAAGATGGACAAGCAATGCTGGACGAGTCCTCGGCGTCAGTTTAGGTTGCTTGATTGGTATGTTTCCGTTGTTGTTTTTCAAAGATCGACAAAAACCTGAATATGATACAACTGATGAAGCTCCATAATATGGAATATTTCGTTTCGTAAACAGATATAGATATAGATATATATATATGTACACCTGAAATGAAATATTATGTAGTGAAAATTTTACACGTGAAACTGAATTTAAATTAAATCGTCTGTTCTTTTGTTTTTATAAAAGGGCATTTTCATTTTGAACTGATGAAACAAGAAACATTATAAATCAAAACTCAATGGGAAAACAAGAATAGAATTTCGAGTTTCAGGAATACGCCACCAACGACCTGATCGATGCTCTTGACCAACAGCGACCGCTACCATATTAGCTTCAGAAGCGCAACTAATTCTGTTGATAAATCCTGTCTAAAATTAGGCGAATTATGAAAATATTATTTTATAAATTAAAACTATTCTACACAACAATAAAACATTATTCTTTTACTTACTACAGGCAATACAAATTTCAATTTTAACGATGTCAAATTGTCAGCACATTTCCAAAATCGTAAAGTACCGTCACAAGAACCTAGAACATTTAAATGCAATCTTTAAAGACACTGTAAAAAGTCGACAAAAATCATATCAGCTTGAAAATTAATCTTTCAATTTAATTAAACTGGAAAAAAAGGAACACTTCATCTACCTGATAAAACTAAATCAGTATGTCTAAAAGTAGATAACGCGCTGATCCATCGGTCAGTACAATTTGCTCCAGTAGAATCATGTGCATTATTTTTTACATATAATGCATTCTTTTTAAATACTGACCATAAACTTATCGTACTGAAAATCACAAATTACTTATTTACCAAAATTTTTTATACAGTACTATTGTCATACTTATTGTCTGCTCCTGTAACAAAGTGATTTTCATTTATAAGTTTTACACATTCCGTAGATCCACATCCGCTGAAACAACAATTGAATAAAATACGAAAACATATAAAATATCAAAATCATTTTAAGTGAATTTATTCAGAAGTGCACAATAATAAAACTAGCTGTTTCGCAAACCTTCTATCTGAAAATACAACTTGAGAATCTTCAGCAACTTTCCAAATTCTTACAGTACGATCGCTTCCTCCACAAGTAATGGCTCGCTCTCGGGCTAAGCAATCGATGTCCATTACAGCTGACGAGTGTCCAGGTCTTCAAGATTAAAAAATAAATAATTTTTCGCTCATCCTCTCAATAAATAGATTTGAAAACTTACAAATAATCTACAAATCCCATCTGAGTGAGATCCCAAACACGAACGCATTTGTCAGATGAACAACTGAATACTTGGTTGTAACCATTTCGAATAGCTACTCCCTTATATTATATTTATTACTTTATTTGATTTTCTTTATTATATCTTAAATTCTCACATTTATTGCACCTGTGTGACCAGTAAAGGTTTTCAAATGACGCATGTTTTCAAAATCCCACACACGTAACTTTTTCTCAGGACCACCACTGCACTGTAAAATGTGAATTTATATTGAAAAACCAAAAGAACGGAATCGATTTAAAAAATATCATTTTCTTACCAAAAACTTTTGATCAGATGAGACTGCCAAACAAGAAACAGATCGGTGACCAGCTCGATTGTTTGCATCTATAACGTGCAATTTTTCCCCGGTTTCCGTATCCCCTGGAAAGTGAAAATTAAACAGCCATATATATATATATATATATTTATTTATTTAAATACTTACATTGAATTATTGTACCATCTTTAGATCCACTGACAATTCTACAACCATCCGGACTGAGAATACAACATGTAGGTGACAATTTATGACCACGAAGGAAACGAAACGTATCTTGAGAAGGCAAATTCAACTAAAATACATAAATAGAATGAAATGCGTTCAATGTCAAAGATATTGCTCGAAATCTTGGAACATTTTTCAACAAAGAACTTACATTATCAACAATACTTTTTTGCGGAGGATAAACTTCATCTATCTAAAATATCATAATATTTATCTTAACGTCATCTTTATATTCATGAAGTATAATAGACACACATACAGCGTCTTCTTGTAAACGATGCTCAACAGCTTCGCGATCAATGATTTTATTATCGGCCTTCTCTCTTTCTACAGTTTTTTTAATTATTCAAATATATTATTATATAACATTCTGATACTGTTCAACACTTGCTTTCTAAGAAATCTATTTCATTTACAAATTTTCATAATTACAAATCAACTCAAAGCAAAAATTGGTGATAAATAAATCATAATAGTTCTCACAGACGTGAATGAAGAAAACATCTACTATATTATTATTTACTATATTTTTTCAAAATTATTCCGCTTACCTTCCCGTTCTACTTCACTTAAATACTGCTTAGCTAAGCGATAACGTTTCTCGTGTGCTGTCTCTTCATCGGATTCCACGTTATATGCATTTGTTTCAGTTTCTTCGTTACTAAATAATAGCAATAAAAATCAAAATAAAATTGAAAGGTAATTCAAATTTCAAAACCTATCTAAATCGCTTGATATTTCTTCACTTCTCCATTTTTCTTTATTTCTGTTACTTATCTAAAAATGATTAGATTTCAAAAATTTTTAAGCAAGTAAAAATATCAAAAACTATACTTTTTAAATTAAAAAATAGCAAAAAAATAAATAGCATTTATAATAAATCATTAACTAAGTCATTTCTGTACTGTTTAAACATTAGTCAACCTAATGTTCATAGCAAAAAAAAAATAAGTTAAAAAAAATTTTTTTTAATAGAAACCTATGTGAATTATAAATTACACCTAACGCTCGTACACAGCCCATAAAGCATGATATAACATTCCAATTAAAAAAAATTAAACTGATTAAAATTTGCTTCTGAGAATACATTTTGCTGTTACTCCATATAGCATTTTGCTTAATTTATGATTCAAAAAAATGTCCATCTATATTCAAAGGGACACAATAAAACTGTTTCATTACATAGCAAAATAGGAAAAAAAATCTTTACTTATGCAATTAAATCAGTCCTACGTAAAACATAACAGTTGAATAACTGCGACTTTAAATAACAAAACTAATTAATTGATAAATCAAGAGTAAGATAAAGAATCTGTTTACCACTGATTTGCGTTTATGAAAATTTCTTTTTTCTCCAACCATCTTCGAATTTCCAATGAGCTTTAATTTGATTAAGCCCCCTAAAAGTTGTTTACAAACTACATTTTAAGTATACACTTTACATGTTCACAACTATTCACAAATCTATACCTACATTATGAAAAACATCATTAATTAAATACTTAATTCAGGTTTTCTTTCATATCAAATTAAATTATAATAACTGCATCAAACTACGTTCTCTGATTATTAGCTAAGCTGCATGCCTTACAAATACCACAATCTTGAAAAACTTCATATATTATTGACACATATAATACTTATATTTCCTTAACAAAATATTAAAGAATTGTGCTTTCAAAGTACAGCTAATATATCACTTCTTAAACAAAACCGAACTTTGACATTTTAATTTACCTTAGAAAGATACTGTATTACCGTCGGTTAGAAGGTTACCGTATTTCATAAATATTTGTTCAGCATTTCGATAAGAAAAAAATAATAAAAATTTATTTTTAACTGTTAAATTTAAGAATAAAATATTTTTATAAATAATACATGCCATATTTTGTTTGACAACAATTTCTAACTTAACTGAATAAAATAAAAGTTCTTCACCTAATTTACTTTTATTATGCAAATTTTATTAATTGTTAAAATTTCGAGCTGCAGTTTTTAAATCACACTGTGCATTCTGTAAAACAGACTAATACAGTGCTTTTGGAAAATTATTATAAAACTAAAATTATCTTTGCAAAATTACAGTATGATTGTGCTTTTATTTCATTTTAATAATTATTAACTTAAAAAAATCATCATTAAAAATTCAAAAAAATTCCCATAAATTTGTTTATTTAATATACATGGTGGCCATGCTTTGAAGTCATTGTACCCACTTTTGACAACAATGGTAAGTTAATGACATTTAGGTATTATAGCTACCGTACCTTAGAATTGTTTTTTGTTGTTCGTCAAGTAAATTTCAAATGAATGCTGTTAAAGTTGGGGATACTAAAAATATACGGTGTATAAAGGAAGTTAGATGGAAAAAGATATTAAATATACTTGGTCCTATACCTCGAGCTCGTCATGGCCATAGGGCTATTGCATTGGATGATATGATAGTCATTTTTGGCGGGGGAAATGATGGCATCGTCGATGATTTGTACGTTTACTTTCCCGGTAATAGTAGTTTTTATATTTTATAATTATATGTTCATTTGTATTAATATATCTTCATTACGTAGAGAAGAATGAGTGGTTTAAGCCAACTTGTTGCGGTGATATTCCTCCAGGATGTGCAGCCTTTGGCATGACTACTGATAAGCAGAAGATTTTTGTGTATGGCGGCATGGTCGAGATGGGCCATTACAGTAGCGACTTCTATGAACTCGATGTATGATTTCAACATGAATGATAATGTTATTATGCGAGTTTTTCTACTGAAGCAATTGTTTGTTATTGAAGGCATTTTAAAGTTGTCTTTATTTACAAATCACTGCAAAACTTTTTACCTTTGTTGTTCAGTAGTTTTATTGAGATATTTTTCAAATTATTCTTAACAAAACTACTCTTTGATTCTGTTTTCAGATTTCAACTTGGGAGTGGCGAAGAATTTTACCTTGTCTTTCTGTAAATTGCCCTCCTCCTCCACCTCGTCTAGGTCATTCTTTTACATTTGTAAAGAATTTGATTTATTTGTTTGGTGGATTGACGAACGGTAGCGTAGATAATCGCCACAGTATACCAGTGTAAGTATTTCTTATAATTTTTAGTTATGATTGTCGGATTTTTGGTAGAAGAGAATAAATATCAAGGTTAACTTGTTTTACACTAGTTTGTTTAAGTTAATTTTTGTACTACAAGTGTTTATCATAGAACTTATCCAACTTGTTTTACTGGTCCGATTTTTGTTGTTCATTTTGTTTTGCGATGCATTGACTTCTGCAGCTGTATTTCATTTTTGTTCAATGTGTTTTAATTTATAATTACTGCATTGAAAAAAAAGTTGTTTCAAAATATTTTAATGAAGATGAAATATTTAGTTATTTAAATGACTTCTACGCGATTGATTTGCGTACAACACCATACCAGTGGTTTACGCCAGTTACTTATGGTGCTAAACCTACACCAAGAGAATCGCACAGTGCTTGCTACTACGAATCTGATGACAAGTCTTTGCTGATTATTTATGGAGGAATGAACGGATGTCGTCTTGGCGATTTATGGATTTTAGATCTTAGTATGTTTCTTATTGTTTGCTATTTATTTAAAAAAATGCTGAGTAATTAATATATATATATATATTTATTTATTTATATTTATATATACACAGAAAGCATGACATGGAATTCGCCTATGCTGTCCGGCGTACCACCTGCCCCGAGAAGCCTTCATTCCGCAAGTGTAATTGATGACAAGTAAATAATACAAACAATCCTTAATATTTATTTTATTGTGATCTGCATATTTAGGATGTATATTTTTGGTGGATGGATACCGCTGTCAAATAAAGTTACTTCTCCAAATCATTTTGAAAAAGAATGGAAATGTACCAACACCTTGGGTTGTTTCTGCATAAGTACATCGACAGACGGCATATTTTATGTTATGTTAATTATATTCAAGTTTTGTTTTAGCTTCTCTAAAATGGTTAGAAGTTGAACTGGGAAAAGTTGAAGATGAAAATCCTCGACCCAGAGCTGGTCATTCAGCTGTTGCAATGCGCTCACGAATGTACATTTGGTCTGGTCGTGATGGATATCGCAAAGCATGGAATGCGCAAGTATCGATTGTTTTATTATTTGTATTCTTTGTATTTTTGTTTTGCATATTTTTCGTTTAGATATGTTGTAAAGATATGTGGTGTCTTGAAACCGAAAAGCCGGATCCTCCTTCGAATATTCAGCTGGTACGCGCTTCTTCGACATCACTTGAAATTTGTTGGAAGCCAGTTTTTAATGGTAATTTCTATTTTATGCTTAACATTTTCTTTTGAATTATGCTTTGTTTTTTAATCTTATTTTCCGGATAAGTGGATCACTACAAAGTTCAAATACAGAGACAGCAAATTAGTGAAAAAAAACATGAAATAAAAGTATATTTTAATGTTTCATTTATTATTGTCATTTGATGCACTTTTTTTGTTTTTGTTATAGATGGAACGACAAAATCTTAATCAACTGCCGAAAGTTAAATGTAAATTATTGTAGTTGTATTGGATATTTTTAAAGTTAAATATTGTTTTTAGCAGCTAGATCGGTTGATAATGTAAAACAGCAACCGCTTACTAACTTGAGTAACGTATTGAAAATACATGCTCCACCAGCTTCGGGTGCTTTAAGGACAGTAAGGGAATTAATTGATCATTTTTTAAATAATATTTTATATAACTGTATGTTATTAAATTATTCAGGGTTCATCTGTGGTCAGTGGTGTTGGTGGACCAATTTTACCACCTGCAAATAGCTCTGCTGTACGGGCACCTAAGATTAAAGCTGCCCCTATAGATACTCCAGTTGTTAAAGTATCAACCGCTGCAGTGTCTGCTCCCAGCATTAGGAACCTTTCGCTACCTCAAAATACAGTGAAAATACAAACTGTTGATAATGGAAATCGACCTGTAGTCACAGCTCCGAATATGATAGTTAGTTATATTGTTGAAGCACTGTTTTTTTGTTTGTTTGATCATTTGATGAAAAACATTTCATTTCGTTTTTCAGAAACCATCTGTAAATAGTCCAGCCTTGAATCTGAAGAAAGATGGAGAAACTTTGAAAATAAAAGTGGCAACTGTAAATTTAAAATCTGATGATGAAAGCCACAGTTTTCCTGGTGTAAGGGTAAGTTTTACGTGAATTAAGTGCGTTTAAGATACGATCAAGATTATTATTATTATTATATTTTCAGCTGTCTGTGGTGTCACTTAAAGGTGGAGAAAGTAATGCAAAGTCAACTTTTAAACCAACCAGCGGTACATTGCCAGTCAGATTGCTGAGTAATCCGTATAGTTCAAATATGGGAAACAATTCAACGCCTATTTCGGCGTCTGCAAGCGGTGGAGTGCGGAAGCCCATGAAAGCGGGAAGTGCTTCTGCGGATGCGTTTGCTAAAGCGAAAATTAGCTTTTCAACCACATCGAAATTGTCAACAGTGAATGATTTGCCCAAAGTGAAAAAAGTTGTTGAAAAAAAAAAGGTCGAATCTCGTTATGTGAAAGTTCCAGAACGCATTGAAATTAAACCCAATCCATGGTATGACGTTGGAATTACAAAACTCAGCGTGATGACCATTGAAGAATATGATACTCCAATATCGGCTAACATGACGCATGCAGTAGTGGTAAGAGTTGATAGTCATTTTTATAATGTGAGGATTTATCGATGATGTTGATATATATATTATTATGTATATACATGCATATGTATGTGTGTTTGCGTTTCGATTAGAAATTGGAAAACAGCGAATTTCGAAAAGTGAAAGTGGAAGAAGGAGCTGCTTATAGATTTCGCATTTGTTCTGTAAATGATTTGGGCGCAAGTGATTGGGTAGAAAGTGGAATATTCAAAACAAACGACGAAGCACTTCCAAGTCCTCCTGCCAATATCAGGGTAGAAAAAATGACCGACTGTATTCAGCTGAGCTGGCAACCTCCGGTCAACTCGCGAACCGAAATTGTCGAATATTCCGTTTATTTGGCAATGAAATCTCAACAGCAGGGTAAGTTGTGGTTTACTTATTTTAAAAAAAAATTGCTTTTTCTTATTGGCTTTCATGAAAATCAGTTTATTAGTTTGAAGTGATTTTCTTCAACGCATTGTTGTATATTGTATACAGCTACAATATTCAGTGCTTTATGGACTTTTTTGATTTAAGTTTCCGATTTTTTGTCCTTTATGCGGGTATATTGTGGTTTTGATGCATTTTGCCAAGTACCAAATAATATTGTTGACGCATCGTTGTTGAACTTCCAAGATCAGTCGTCAGCAGTGATATTCCGTGTTGCTGCAAGAAACACTGCTGGTTATGGTCCTTTTACGCAAATTAGGTGGGTGAAAGACAAGCAAGAAACAGCCGAAAGTCAAGTATCGAATATTTCGCCGAAACGTGCTGCACTGGATTTGTAAGAATTGTGAACAGTATAATTAATTATTTGTTTTAATTTTGAATGGATTTAGGCAGCCGCCATCGGCGAAAGCAGCAAAGTATGATATGCAAACTTGCTGATGTTTTCTGAGAAGTTTTTTTTTTAATTTTATAACTGCATAGCAGATTTATTAAGCATAATTATTATTACGACCGTATATATATGTATACACATGCATATGTATGTGTATATATATATATGCTGCATATTTTTTGTTAGATATTTTGTCATTTATTAACGATTACCCTATATAATTTTTCAGAAAAATCTCAGTTTGTTTAATCATTGTCACTTTTTCGATTTGCTCCCTCTGCTTTTTTTTAAATAATATCTTAATAAATCTTTTTCATGTATAAATTTCGAAGCTCATAAAAACATTTCTTGCTTAAGTTGATTTTATTTATTTTGATAAAAAGTGCAACAGTGAAATTTACATACAACGGGTTTTGTACAAGTTTTGTGTTGGGGTATTTTGTTTGTTTGCAGTCGTTGCAGCACGTGCAGATGTTGTCGGACTAGATAGAAATGTACGGGTACGACGACGTATCTGCTTGACCAACAATATTAGCATTACTGCGTTTTCTGCTTTTTCATAGTATTTAATTTTTCTTCTAAAATTTGGTTTCATATACACATATATAGAGAGAGAGAAGAAGAAGAAGAAGAAGAAGTTTGATTATAATAATAAATCACCGTTAACGACTGCCTTGCATTTACGTCTTTGGTGTGGACAGTCACGAATGTCTTTCTTTTCACAGCGTTTGAAGCGGATTTGTTCATTTTCTTCCTCGTTGCATGCGCTCCATTCTGTCCATTCATCGTCAACAATTGGCGCGTCAAGTTTTCGATGTTTCTGCAACATCAATCTTCCTATAAAACAAATAAATGAATAAAAAAATTATAGTCATGTAATTTAAACTTTTAAAAGTTTAATAGATTTACGTCGGAAACATCCCGATTCGAAGTAGACTACATCAGCATCATCTTCAGTGTAGACATCGGATTGTGATTTACGATCTTCAGTGTTCAAAATGCAGTTTTCTTTGCTATCCTTTAAAAAAGAAATGTATATATATATTTTTTTTGTTTATTTATTTAGTAATTTCAGTAATACTGATGTGGATATACTTACGGAAAAGTAGAACATTCCAGACATGCAGTTGAAACCGGTGGTCTCGTAAGCTTGTAAGCATTGTTGAACGCAGTCAGTTTCATCTCGGGCAGTGACTACTTGTTTGGCAAATCCGACCAGTACATGATGAGGATCATAGTAAAAGTTACCAGGACATTCGGTAAGTAATTCTTCTGAAATATTGTTTTTTCTTTACGTTTCCACACACACATATATATACTTTTGTATGTATATATTGTTAAACTAACCAGGGAAGCAAGAAATTTTGTATGTTGTTACTCCTTTTTGAATGGTCAGTTCAGTAATACGCAATGGATTTGAGCTCAACTGGCAACCATTTCTGTTAGAGAAGCTGGCAGCACGACAAGGGCGTCCGTTTAATTCCAAAGCGTTTCCAGATTCATCCTTTAAAAAAACCAAAAATAAATTAAATTTTAAACTATAATAATAATAATAATAAGTATTATTATTAACCTGATTAGCCAAGCAAGCGGTTGCGCAATCTTCGGCAGTTTTAGTTTTCAGACTAGCTCCGTTCAATGTAGTAGTACCGTAGTTGGCAATTTCAGATATTTTTGGCAGTTTTCCATTCGGGCATGTTTCTTTTGTTTGCGATGAAGTCGGTGGTTTTTCAGTTGCAACCGCTTGACACAGTCCAGTTGGTCTGAAGTAATGTGAAAATTATCATTGAACAAATTGAATTTTTCCTTATTAATAATTTGTTTATCAATAACAAGAATTGTGATTTTTACCTGTAAATGCTGCGTCCTGGATATTTCAAATAATGTTGTGGAGAGTTGAGTCCGTCGACGGCAAAAATGTCGCATGTTTTCGAATTGGCATCGTACACAACACTGCGGCAAATGTATGGATAGTCGCCGAATTGTTTTTCTTGGCATAAATTCAAACATTCTTGACAAGAAATTGGAGTACGACGATCGAAAGGATATGCGTTTGAAATTGTGCATTCGGGACTAGCTTTGAAGCATTGTGGATCTTTAAAAGAAAGAAAGAAAAGAAAAAGTTACACTGTGGTAATCATGTAATAGTAACAAGTCTGTTGTGGTGAAAATTCTAAATACCGAATGGACAAGTTGGAGAAGTTGGAACCAATATTGGATATTGTACATTGGGTGTAACCGCCGCTGGTCCTCCGTATACTGGAACAGGAATCGGTACTTGACCACTACCGTAGAGGCCGTTGATGGACGGTTGACCGTATGCCATCTGTTGACCGTTGTAGGATGGTTGCTGGGGTCGAGGTGCAAAATTCGGTTGCCCATTTCCATAGGCCGGCGAGGGTAGGGCTGGCTGTGGAACAGCAGCTTGTCCATTTCCGTATGCTGGTGATCCAGCGGCAGCAGAATGATATTGTTGGACGTGTTGCACTGGTGGTTGTTGGTAATTGCCGTTGACTTGCTGTTGAGCACCACCGGCGGCGTATCCTTGTCCACTGACAAGCAGAACATTGAACGGCAACAGAACGGATAACAATAATAATTGGATCATATTTTTGAAGAAAAATAATAAAATTTGTTCTTTAAGAAAACAATGATGAGATAATAAGAATAAAGAAGAAATAAAGACGGACAAAGAAATTAAAATGGTGAAGGGAAATTTCTAAAAGCAAAGAATTATATGTGCTTGTTAATATGGACAGATACTAACTAGAATGCGGCGGCAAATGTAAGCTCAGTGTTTAATGTGGGTGCAAATTAAAGAGTGAAAAAGTGGGTGATTGGAACAAACGTTCGACATGATTGGGTCACTTGGTCGTGGCATTCGATTTGGGTCAAAGTCAGGCATTTCGGCCGGGCGCGATCCGGTGAATCTTTGTTTATGTGAACCAAGCCAGTGGTTTGGTGGTGACGGCCACGAAATTTTCGCGCCAAATTTTCAACTTGAACTCGAACTTCGTTCAATGTTCAGTGTGCAATTTTGCCAATCGCTTGTGAGCTGATTTTCAAATTTCAGGTCAAACGAAGGAGGAGTGGCCAGTTTTTGGAGGAACAATTTTCCACAATTTGGCAACGCAAACGACGACGACCTCGATTTGAAAAATTACGAACGATGATACTAATCATTGCACAGTTGCGCAATCGCGATCGTCAAAAATTTCCATACAATGCAGGTGACAGTTCGACGACGACGATCGTCTCGAAAAGCAGGTCAACAATTTTCTGCCAACTTTCCTTCCATTCTCGTAAACACGCTAAAACTCAAAACTATACAACTATGCAAATTTATTTCAACTTTTTAAACAATTTTTAATTATTATTCAATTTTTTGAACTTTATTATCTTTAATAGTTTTTTTTCTTCTTCTTCTTTTTCTTTTGTAACTTTTTGTCATTCTGTAAATTGTTTGTTTCAGATTTACTACTTTATTTCAATTGTAATCTATCTTGGAAAGTGGTTTGAAAATTTGAACTTTTTATCACAAATCACAAAATAGTAGTATATTTTGAAATCAAAAATAATTTTTATTATTGTCGACTGTAATTTACAATCCAATTAATTAATTCATCAAACTCGTCGTGAAATATGCCTCCTATTTGGGCACATTTTTCCTCTGAAACAGATCTGTCAAACATAATTTTCAATTAAATTTTTAACTGGAACATGATTTCATTGAAAAGAATTTATTTTTTTTTCTTTTCGATTTTTTGAAGCATTACATTTCTTTTCAAATTTTAAAATTTATTAATAATAATAATTCTTATTGATTCTCTTTTTTTTGTTTCTGATCGTGCGAAAATGGGCAATTGGATGATAAGATTTCAAAAAAAATACTTTTTTTTAACGACACTCACTTTGAACTTCATTCGGTTAATGGGTCAAGGGTGGGTTGCCCTGTTGCGCAATGACATTGCTTGTTTTTTTTATGCCTTCATAACCGTTTTTACAAATTATGATCTTTCGGTTGGACACACGATGGTGGAAAACTTTTCCAACAAGAAAACAAGGTACATTTTGTTCATAATTTTGAGGTAATAATATTATTAATGTTTTTAAAACTAATAACAATAAGAATATGTTATTAATTCATTTAACAAATAATTCATCTTGTTCATCTTTCTAAGATTTCAGTTTTGCATTTTATTGAAATTGTCAAATTTTTTTGATTAAAAACAATAAACAAGATGTATTCAATTTCAAAGTGGATATGGAAATGATTATCGATTAACTATTACGATTTATTGTTTGCATTAGTTGAACATTTTACATTACACGAACTTTTTCATCATTTCCTTATGGTAGCCAGTTCGAATTGTTGTAAATTGAACAGTTTCATTGTACGATTATATTTTAAAAATTGATCACATTTTAAGAAAAAAATTTTAATATCACTCTGATATTACCAAAATGAACATTGCTGTTCAAACTGACATGATCGACTATTGTTAATGTACTATGTCATTACTTATTACTGTGTTTTTTCACGGTATTTATAATTGAAAATTTATGCAAATAATCACATTTGAAGAAATGATATAAAATTCGAATAGAACATTAATGATTATTAAACAGCACATTGAACTTTTGTAACTGCTGCACAATTTTAAATTTAATTGAAATAATTTGAACTTTTTTATTATTATATTACTGTAAATGTTTTTAATTTAATTAATTATATAGGATAATTTTTGTATGATCAGATGTAAAATTGTAATTTTTATTGTGATAATTTATTTTTTCCTTATTCATTTTCACAAAAGAGAACAATTGAGTGAGTGTTGCCGTCGTATGAAAGCTAAACACAGTATTCCATTTCTAGATGTTCGATCGTCGTGATAATAATACTTTTTTTATGAGAAGAATAGCAGAACTAAATAAACAATTTTTAAGAAAACAATAAGCCAGGCCGATGTTGTTGACTAATGGCAAACTAATGACATCAGATTGAAATATATAGAGTTGGCAAATGTCAATTGAAGATGAGAAATGAAACGTAAAAAAACAACTGAAATGGTACAAAAAAACTCGAACTAGTCAGAGGGAGAAGGATTAAAATTGTGTACGATATTCAAATTTGAAGGGTTGTGAGGAGGAAAATTTTTTAGATGGCAAATGGATGTTTTTAAATTGGGCAGTGCTGTGGGCGCTGGGCAGTTGATACTGTCTGTATTGCGTGTATGTTGCCTTCACTGCCTTTTCAGGACAGGTTCGTCTTTTTTGCGTTTTCTCAAATCGCCATCCGGAAAACGACCAGCGGCTGGTTTCATAGGAAGCTCTGAAAGAGGTTATTATTAATGGTCATTTGTATTCCAATTAACGTTTGTAACTGGAATTACCATAAGCAGTCGTTGCAGCTAACCCCCACCCTTTCTTGTTGCGGTTGACCAACTTCCAC
>NW_003526941.1:7085730-7086868 GCF_000181795.1 Trichinella spiralis
TTATTATTTAAATTTGTTATTTTCCTACTTCATCCTAATTATTAATAAAACTAGTTTGAAAGATTATCAAAACTTAATGCTTTTAATGACGCGCAAGTAACATTGGTATAAACTTAAAAGGTTTTTCGAAAATTGAATGCTAAAATTTTCTTTAAAAAATGTTAAATAAAAAGTGTAACTAATCATTTTATTATATTTTCATGAGATAAATAAAAATTGAATTCACATCTTCGACTGACTAATTTGTTTTTATCGAAACTCCATTTGTAGCTATGCGAATGTATTTCGTATTGAAACTCAAACATATCTGATGATCTTATTAGTGATATTTGTTTCAAACCGTTCTTATCTTCATTTACAAACTTTTGCATAATGCTACAGTACATACTCGTCTTCAACGTATACCGTACTTTGAAAAAATATTTTACAAGAGCGAATATTTATCAAAATTTTTATGGACTTTACAAATGTTTAGAAAATGAAATTGCAAAACCCGGCTTCTATTCAAATGCAGGGCAACAAATGCATAAGCATGACATTTCAAGTAAATAATGCACATCTTAAAGGTTAAAATACATGCACAAATTGCAGATGTTTCGTTTCACATCAATACATACTTAAATAGAATGCCTTCAAATAGAGAAAGATACAAAATAAACACAGCTATTTCCAATGCTAAGGATTTTCAAAACAAAACAGTTAAATTTTATCATGATGTAAATGATTATTCAACTGTTCACATTTTTTGAAGTCAGCTAAACCATCAAATGGACGTTAAAACAACAATCGCTGTTTACACTGCAAGTGTGTTCTCTACTAAATAAAACTGATTATGGAACATTATCCTTTGCGTAAAGTGTACATAAACTGAATGCAGAAAATAAAATAGATATTTGTAAATTAAAATTTTAAAATAAATAAATAAATATATTTACTGACTTTTTACAACTTTAAAATTTGTAAAAGTACTTCAAAGAATATATCAACCAAACAAATTTATTTCAACTCATAAATATCAATACATTCCCTACTACCACAAAGTTATTTATTCGTCAACCTAAAATGATAATAATATAATTTCGAATATGCCTGAAAAATATCCCATCATACTTTCAATTCTTCATCGTCGCCTTCGAAT
>NW_003526941.1:7086878-7087579 GCF_000181795.1 Trichinella spiralis
AAACAGAAAAGGCTATTCCCTTGCTTTTTGGAAAAGATTAAAATTTTAAATTGTTGTGAAGTGATTTCTATTGATCGTTGAATTAAGGTTTCATTACCAACCTGGTTGCACGTCTTTAAACGCGTATTTGCATATATATTGCTTGATCGTGGCACAATGAGGCAATTTTACCGGGCAGCTCTTATATACTAACGAAGCCTGGGCGCTTGATAGAACATCCTATAATTGCATTTCATTAGTATTTATACAAATATTTGAACAAATACCCGCGGGCAAAAGTGGCTGATTCCAATAATATTTGTGCCTGAATTTCACTTTTGTAATACAGAACCCCATTGAAATTAAATTTTTATTTACGCAATTAAATTGATTAAACATGATACTGAAATAAGAATAATTCAAAATGAAACGTTTTATTTACATTTTTCATGGAATCATCCATTATTTCCTCCTATAAGTGTCAACATCCCTAACAAGCAATTTTTGTCCCAATATCTCATTAAATAATCCATTGATTATTATTGATACTTTCTGCTATTAATAATTGTACAATACTGTTCTCTTATATGAAAAAGGAATTCAATAATACATTTGAGGTTCCCCAAGGGGCACGCCTTTTGTTCTACTGATCTTATATGCAAATATTTTGAAAGAATAAAATAAATGCCCTGGCCTGCTGTGAATTAATTTGTCATAAATCG
>NW_003526941.1:7087702-7089194 GCF_000181795.1 Trichinella spiralis
CGCGAGCCAAAGTTTGCTGATTCCAATAATATTTGTGCCTGAATTTCACTTTTGTAATACAGAACCCCATTGCAATCTAAATTTTTATTTACGCAATTAAATTGATTAAATATGATACTGAAATAAGAATTAATGAAAATAAAACGTTTTATTTACAGTTTTCATAGAATCTTGCATTCTTTCCCTATGTAAATGACACCTTTGCTAACAAGCAATTTTGCCAAATATCTCATTAAATAATCAATTGAGTATTATTGTTAGTTTCTGTAATAAATACTTGTACAGTACTGTTATCATATATGAAGAAAGAATTCAGTAATACATTTGTGTTCCTTAGAGGCAGCCCTTTGTTCTACTGAGCTTATATGCATATATCATGAAAGATTAAAATAAATGCCATGCATGGGTGAATTAGTTTGTCACAATTTGATATTTTATTTTATTTTCACCATTTGTAATCAATCATTTTGACAAGAAAACAACATTCAAAGCGATTTACATAAACGTCATTTGATTGTAATGAACTGAGCAAAAATTGAATCAAACAGCCACGTTATTTGTATCGTTGAGATGCTAAATGAGTATTTAAGATGATGAACAGCATAGAAATAAATGAAATGATTGTTTTATAATGAAATAAAAAATATCCAAGTGGTACGATACACACTCAGGTATTAATAAATGTTGACAGCTACAGATTTAGAAATTCAGTTCTACTGGTCGAATAAATGAAATAAACTAATAGGAAACTAATAAATGGAAGATTTTATGGGCATTTCAAACCGTCCTGAATAAATGTTTATAAATTTATTCCAATTGGACGGAAAATGAAGAAATATCGATTTGCCCAAAACAAAGAAATATTGCACAAGACTTCGCCATTTCAACGAATATCTCACGATAATGCAAAGAACGTTTCCTATATCAAAATTCACCTATCCTCGAGCCGTTTCAAGGGAGTTCCAGATGGGCTGCTTTACTGTGTATTAATATAGGAGCATGCAAACTTTACGATGCCGTTTATTCAACAAGTACGGGTTAGTTTCCCATGCAACATTCTAGAACTTTCTAATTCATCAATCGTTAGCAATATATAACAAAAAAAGCGAAATTTTTGAAAATAGCCTTCTTTCGAAAATCGCAAAAACAGCAAAGGCTATAGCCTTGCTTTCTTGAAAAGTCGAAAATTTTAAATTGTTGAAAAAGTGATTTCAATTGATCAGAAAAATTAAGGTAATCATTACAAACCTGGTTGCACGTCGAAAAAACGCGTATTTGCCGAGATATTGCAAAAACGTTGTACAATGATGCGATTTTAGTGGGGACGGCAGAGATGGAAACGAAGCCTGCGCGCTTGATCATACATCCTATAACTGCATTTCCGTACCATTTAGACAAATATTTGAACAAATACCCGGCGAGCGAAAGTTGCTGATTCCAATACTATTTGTGCCTGGACTTTCACTTTTGTAATACAGAAACCCCAATGAAA
>NW_003526941.1:7089204-7090150 GCF_000181795.1 Trichinella spiralis
CGTTGTACAATGATGCGATTTTCGTGGGGACGTCAGAGATAGAAACGAAACCTGCGCGCTTGATAATACATCCTATAATTGCATTTCATTAGCATTTATACAAATATTTGAACAAATACCCGCGAGCAAAAGTTGCTGATTCCAATAATATTTGTGCCTGAATTTCACTTTTGTAATACAGAACCCCATTGAAATCTAAATTTTTATTTACGCAATTTAATTGATTAAATATGATACTGAAATAAGAATTATTCAAAATAAAACGTTTTATTTACATTTTTCATGGAATCATGCATTCTTTTCTCCTATAAATGTCAGCTTTGCTAACATGCAATTTTGTCAAATATCTCATTAAATAATCAATTAAGTATTATTGTTAGTTTCTGTAATAAATACTTGTACAGTACTGTTATCATATATGAAGAAAGAATTCAGTAATACATTTGTGTTCCTTAGAGGCAGGCCTTTGTTCTACTGAGCTTATATGCATATATCTTGAAAGATTAAAATAAATGCCATGCATGGGTGAATTAGTTTGTCATAATTTGTTATTTTACTTCATTTTTACAATTTGCAAACAATCTTCTTGACAAAAAGCAACATTCAAAGATATTTGCATAAGCGTCAATTCAGTATAATGACCTGAGCGAAAACTGATTCAAACAGCTGCATTCTTGGTATCGTTGAGAATCTCAATGAATAATTAGGATCATGAACAGCATAGAAATCAATGAAATGATTGTTATTTCATGAAAAGAAACATATTGAAGTCATACGATAGACACTCAGGTATTAATAAATGTTGGCAGCTACAGATTGAGAAATTCAATTCTACTGATCGAATAAATGAAATAAACTAATAGGAAACTAATAAATGGAAGATTTTATGGGCATTTCAAACCGTCCTAAAAGAATTTCTATAAATTGAGTCCAAATGGACGAAAAA
>NW_003526941.1:7090160-7091185 GCF_000181795.1 Trichinella spiralis
ATAAATTTGCATTTTCATTTAGGCATTTATACAAAATATTTTGAAACAAAAATACCCCGGCGAAGCAAAAGGTTTGCTGGATTCCCAATAATAATTTGTGCCGGGAATTTCCACTTTTGTAAATACCAGGACCCCCCATGGAAAATAAAATTTTTTATTTACGCAATTAAATTGATTTAAACCAGGATACTGAAAATAAGGAATTAATTTCAAAAATGGAAACGTTTTTATTTACCTTTTTTCAGGGAATCCATCCCATTTTTTTCTTCCTTATAAGTGTCAACCATCCCTTACCAAGCAATTTTGTCAAATATCTCCTTAAATTATCAAATGGAGTATTATTGTAAGTTTTTGTAATTAATAATGTACAATACTGTTTCTCCATATATGAAGAAAGAATTCAGTAATACATTTGTGTTCCCTATGGGCACGCCTTTTGTTCTACTGAGCTTATATGCAAATATTTTGAAAGATTAGAATAAATGCCATGCGTGCGTGAATTAGTTTGTCATAAATCGTTATTTCATTTTATTTTCACCATCTGTAATCAATCACTTTGACAAAAAAACAACATTCAAAACCATTTACATAAACGTCACTTGATTGTAATGAACTGAACAAAAATTGAATCAAACAGCCGCATTATTTGTATCGTTGAGATGCTAAATGAATATTTAAGATCATGAACAGCATAGAAATCAACGAAATGACTGGTTTTTAATGAAATAAAAAATATCCAAGTCGCAGGATAGACACTCAGGTATTAATAAATGTTGACAGCTACAGATTGAGAAATTCAATTCTACTGGTCGAATAAATGAAATAAACTAATAGAAAACTAATAAATGGAAGATTTTATGGGCATTTCAAACCGTCCTGAATCAATTTTTATAAATTTATTCCAATTGGACGGAAAATGAAGAAAAATCGACTTCAACAAAACAAAGTAATAATGCACAAGACTTAGCCATTTCAAAGAATATTTCACGATAATGCAAAGAACGTTTCTTACTCAAAATTCAACT
>NW_003526941.1:7091734-7092838 GCF_000181795.1 Trichinella spiralis
ATGTAAATACGTTTCCTATACCAAAATTCAACCATCCTGAACCCGTTTCAAGGCAGTTCCAGATGGGATGCCTTCCTGTGTATTAAGATAGGCGCATGCAAAATTTAGAGTCCATTTATTCAACAAGTACGGGTTAGTTTCCCATGGAACTTTCTAGAACTTTCTAATTCATCAAACGTTAGCAACATATAGAAAAAGAAACGAAATTTTTAATAAAAGCCTACTTTCGAAAATCGCAAAAACAACAAAGGCTATAGCCTTGCTTTTTTGAAAAGTCGAAAATTTTAAATTGTTGCAAAATTAATTTCAATTGATCAGAAAAATTAAGTTAATCATTACAAACCTGGTTGTACGTCGTACAAACGCGTATTTGCCGAGATATTGCAAAAACGTTTTACAATGATGCGATTTTAGTGGGGACGACAGAGATGGAAAGAAACCTGCGCGCTTGATAATACAACCTATAATTGCATTTCATTAGCATTTATACAAATATTTGAACAAATACCCGCGGGCAAAAGTGACTGATTCCAATAATATTTGTGCCTGAATTTCACTTTTGTAATACAGAACCCCATTGAAATCTAAATTCTTATTTACGCAATTCAGTTGATTAAATATGATACTCTAATAAGAATTATTGAAAATAAAACGTTTTATTTACAGTTTTCACGGAATCATGCATTCTTTCCCTCTGTAAATGACACCTTTGCTAACATGCAATTTTGTCAAATATCTCATTAAATAATCAATTGAGTATTATTGTTAGTTTCTGTAATAAATAATTGTACAGTATTCTTCTCATATATGAAGAAAGAATTCAGTAATACATTTGTGTTCCTTAGAGGCAGGCCTTTGTTCTACTGAGCTTATATGCATATATCTTGAAAGATTAGAATAAATGCCATGCATGGGTGAATTAGTTTGTCATAATTTGTTATTTTACTTCATTTTTACAATTTGCAAACAATCTTTTTGACAAAAAGCAACATTCAAAGATATTTGCATAAGCGTCAATTCAGTATGATGACCTGAGCGAAAACTGATTCAAACAGCTGCATTCTTGGTATCGTTGAGAATCTCAATGAATTATTATGATCATGA
>NW_003526941.1:7093284-7096552 GCF_000181795.1 Trichinella spiralis
GCTTATTTACTATTAAAATTTTGTTTAAACTAAACTTTTGTTTACACCCCTATGATGGTTATAGTAAGACTGCAAACCTTGGTTGAGCACTGCATCAGCGCGCAACATACAATGTGAGATAAACCTACCTGAAAAATTAAGTAACTCAACGAATTGCAATGAATTCAAGAAACTTATGCGGGTGACAATCCTGTATTGCATTTCATGAAAAGAATAAAACAAAAGAATCAGGAGTAGCCTGGATTTGGTTATACTGCTAGTCGACAGCAATTATGAGAAAGTAGATTTATATGGGATGAAAACAGCAAAGTGCTGTTCATTCTGCTCGAAATACGGGGTGGGCAGCATTTTCAGTTGAATGAGATCTCTGTTCAGCTTAGTATTATTACTAGCTCAATGATGGGGATCATTAGAAAGGAAAGGAGGGCGGGACAACATACCAGGAAGGAATGAGTAAGAAGTTGAAGGATGGAGGAGGTGGAAGTTGTCATATGCTTTCTTCCACTCAATCTTCACGTATAATATTCAGGCGTAGGTTCATTTATCAATACTGACAACATTGATGGGCATTGAGTTATTTTCTCAATGACATAAAATAGGTGCATCGGTATGAGTCAGTACTATTGGCGGTACAATAACATAATAGAAACTTTAAGGAGTCATTTCAAAAATGAAGGGAACGTTACTGGCATTCTGAAAGTATCAAAGGTGGTAGTATAAAAGCGTGTTCTCTAGCTAACAGCAGCTTTCCTATGTCATGCTGAAACAGTCTTGTGCACGATTTGAGCAGTGACAAGCATTTAGGGGTGCGATTGTGCGACTGCAGTATCCCCGTGACAGACATTTCCTTTAAACAATTGGGCACGTATGTTACCTTAGTAATAAACATTACAGTGGGCAGTAAAGATAATGTGGGAGGGGTTCAATTGTTATGTCAAAGTACTACTTTACAAATGGATTTGTAAGGACGATTGAAAATTATAGCAAAATATACCATTAGTACTATTATATATTGGCTTGGCCGTAATAAAGGCTCGAATATTAGTTGAACATCATTACTGAAGAACAACGCGTTAGCTTCCATTCAAAAAGACTAAAATCAAACAACTACGAAAAGCTTAAAAAGCGCGCATGTTTTGTGCAGTGTGCCAAGAGAAAGAAAGAAAACATTGTATGAAAAATAGAAAATATATGAAATTTCATACCTGTCAGCAGACCTGCCAGGGATGACGTATAAAGCAAACGTAGAGTCATACATTTTGTAACGGATGTTCGTGGTTTCTTCATATTTTTAGTCTAACAGTCACAACGTATTTGTTGAACTGAACCATGAAAATGACCAAATAACGCAGTGCAGTAAGTAATTAGACCGCCCTTCAGCAGCGAACATTTATACTATAATGGAGTTCCCTCAATAAACAGAAATTTATATAAGGAACATTGCTACCGAATTTGAATAACACACAGTGCACGTAGCGGAATGCCAACGGCAGTGTTTACCATCGCATTTGCATAAAGTTACTCTTCTGACCTAGAAATGCATGTATGCTTTGAAAATGTATAATAACAATGTAATGAGCTAACACCAAAGATTATAGTAATTGCTCAACAACAACAACAAAATCCTCAATACATTACAATCTGTTTGTTTGTATTACATTGCACATTTATCTTTTTTTTTGAAAAATAAACTTCTCCGTTAATAAAGAATTGTTGCTGTTGTTGTTACATTGTTCTTGGTTTATATTAAAAGAAAAGAGAATTTTCTTTCTTACTTTTAAACAGATTATTAATTTACTTGTGTCACGTTTATTATATCATTTTTCCCCTTTTTAACTGTTTTGTTTTTGTTCCTATTAACTAAAATGTGCAATAATTGATGAAAACGTATAACATATCATAATAGCAGAGACGATAAAACCACATTCATCAGTATCATAAATAAAATGGCAAAATCGACAATGAACAATCAAAGCGAATGTACAACTGATCAATTCATTTAAATAATCTGAATTGTCGCTTATACGAGAAATGAAATGAAATTTACAAACAAAACAAAACAATTAATTGAACAGCTTGTTAGAGACATTTTCTGTTAACAACAAGCACAACTTCTTTTTCTATTCCAAACTACACTATACGCTGTTAGAAGTATCGTGAAGCAGGGTTTGTCCACTTGCATTCTTGGATGAACAACCACCAACCGATCAAGGGAAAACTTATTCTTACTACTCATATTTCATTATGCAGAAAAAAAGGTAAAAAGCGAAAAAAGCGCACTGCCATGGTTCACCAATTATTCAGCAAATTTCTCATGGATTCTTCAGTACCTTAAAATTGCACCATATTGTTCACCCTCCATTTGTGATCAACAAGTTGTTTGATGTGAACCATTTATGAATAGAACAGAAGCTCAGGAATGAAATATCACTTACTATCTAAGTGAAGATGGTATTGAGGAAAAAAGCTCAACGCGCTTCTTGACTGCTGATCAATGCAATGATTAACTAAATAACCATGAGGACGACATTCTTAAAATTGGATCAAGATCAAGTCCAAGAAATTAGAATAGTTAGTTTAGCCCTGTTGAAATCACCGCACGTATAGTGGTGATGGCGGAATGACATCAATACAATGGAAACTTTTACTAATTATAAAAGTTATTACGTTTGTATTCAACCTTCATATAATATTATGCATTGTAAATGAATTTCCTTTGGAGTGTTGATTTAAACACCTGTTGCTCCTTATGAATGTAAATAAAGGAAAATCAGATTAAATAAACATCTAAAATATTGCACTAAACTACTGCTACCAAGCTATAAGATAATTAAGCTGTAATGCAATATATATTGGGGGAAAGCTTTGATGAAAAATAATCACCCAATCAATGAACAGAATTAAGGAGCTAATCAAATATAACTACACATTCCTCCAATTGCAGATGAAAATTGAGTAACTAATAACGTTGCCCAATTCATCAGCCAATTAATGACAAAAATATTTCAACCTATAAACGAACAGCCAATCACAAAATTGTGGGAAAGTTTTTGCAAGCTAAGGATGAAAAAATCAAGACTAATGGCAAAGTCCACCATTCAATAAAACTATACTAGAACAAGAACTGGTAAGGGTAAAAATGTCAGTGGAATTGCAATTTGTAAACAAATTTAGATTTTATTTACATTTCATTCGTCCTGAAACAATGTTAAAATTTATTCCATTGACGAAAATGAAGAAAAATCGACTTACCCGAAACAAAAAAAAA
>NW_003526941.1:7096877-7097287 GCF_000181795.1 Trichinella spiralis
AACGCCTTTACGTCCATTTGATTCGCTTGATGTTAATGTAATGCTGTCATGGATAAAATGTGCACATTTTACGTATCCAACTGCAATCAGAAGCAAGTTAAATACTTACGGATGTTTGTGATGCCACATTTAGAACAAACCGATGTGAACATGACTAATCACGGTGCCCAGAACGAAAGGAACTTGAGAACAGTTCAGCTAATGATGTTATCTGTTATTATAGATATTCATGTATTCATATTCATATTCAGATAGATATTCAAATTTAATCCATGTAACACTCGCATCTTCCAGCTATCTAATTAATCAAATTCAATACTTACTGATGAACGATACTATTTGTGATAAGCAAAGGCACACGGGACGGCTAGGAAACGCCTTTACGTCCATGCGGACACGGGTTGCNAACG
>NW_003526941.1:7097529-7099090 GCF_000181795.1 Trichinella spiralis
GNNNNATCNNACTGCAATCAGGAGCAAATTCAATACTTTTAGGATGTTTGTGATGCCAAAATTTAGAACGAAATGCCTGTGGCACATTCACTTGTCACGTTGCCCAGAAGCAAATAGGAACACCATAAAAACTCAGCTGATGTCGTAATCTGTAATNTACAGAAGTTACCTAATTCTACCTATATCTAATACGCCTATCGTCTTGNCTATNCTAATTAAANCATATTCACACTTACTGTTTTTTGTCATACGTTTTTNTGAACGCTAGGTCAGCAACTCCAACAACCACTGTTCAACAGCTTTTACCCTGTTTTTACTGATGATAGATTGCATCCGGGNAATTTTCAAAATGTAGCAAGGCAAATGTAATTTTTCAACTTCTTAAGAGAATTTGAATCAAGGGCACCTAATCTATGATATCATATACATGATAATTTAACATAAAGTGCTGCAGTAAGAANTCAAAGCTATGTGGGCACTAATGGCTACTGTAACCTTTCAACTCTAAATTTAACCAGAAAAAATTAAAGTAAAAAGCAAGGCATATTCATCATGATGCATAGTTACCATATTCACTTAGTTTTCAGAATTTGGTTGTTTCATATTCATTGATATGAATATAAAATAATGTAAATTCTAAAAGTGAATTGTATTAATGCAATCATCTATAAATAAAAAACGGAAATAGATACTTCTTCGTCTTCAGCATCTGATGTATCTAAAACTTAGCAATAATAACACTAGAAAGAAACCCGCCAGTTTCCATTCACCATATATGTAAAATAACATGCATAGCATGCCACCACCAAAATATCAAATCCAACTTACCAGTTATTCATGGATGGTGCTGAAGAGCGGAATTATAGTTGACCACGTGCTAGATTGATAGCATTGGAGGGAACTGAATAACCTAATGTAATCGAAGTTCTCTGATTAGATGTATAATACTAAGTAAATTATGCAAATGACTATTTACTTTGCCTCAGGAAGCACAACCTAATTTTCCATCAGTAATAGCGCAGTAAAATGAACATTATGAGCAACATTATGAAACGAGACGATGAAATTTATTACGTTTTTATTTACACACTTCCTATAACTACGTAATATTGCATTGTTATGCAAATTTTTTCCCTAAAATTACCTAAAACGTAAACTTATTAACATGAAGCATCGCAAATTACTAAAAATAAACGGAAATGCTATCACTGCGTATTTATGCATGTTGTGTAATTTAGTTGCTTGAAAGTACAAGGTGATTCAATAATTTATTTTATCAATGTTTTTTTCTAAACAAAATTATATGGATAATTTTAAATAGCTCCCACTGAAAATAGCTGCGAAAATAAAACTCTTTCAGATTTATGGAAAATTAAACAGTTGCCCATGAAATTTTATGATGATAACTGCGAAAGAAATTTTATAATATACAATTTATCTCAGCACAGAATTTAACCAGTGCACAGCGTAGACATTATGATGGAAGAAACTGCACAGTGGGTATGCACTGACAGCTAATTACTAATAATTTGTTTACTAACTTTTGGTTTACACCCTATGA
>NW_003526941.1:7099100-7100826 GCF_000181795.1 Trichinella spiralis
GGAAAACTATCTACTACTCATATTCATATGCAGAAAAAAAGTAAAAGCGAAAAAGCGCACTGCATGGTCACCAATATCAGCAAATTTCTCATGGATCTCAGTACCTTAAAATTGCACCATATTGTTCACCCTCCATTTGTGATCAACAAGTTGTTTGATGTGAACCATTTATGAATAGAACCAGGAAGCTCAGGAAATGAAATATCACTTACTATCTAAGTGAAGATGGTATTGAGGAAAAAAGGCTCAACGCGCTTTCTGGACTGCTGATCAATGCAATGATTAACTAAATAACCCATGAGGACGACATTCTTAAAATTGGATCAAGATCAAGTCCAAGAAATTAGAATAGTTAGTTTAGCCCTGTTGAAATCACCGCACGTATAGTGGTGATGGCGGAATGACATCAATACAATGGAAACTTTTACTAATTATAAAAGTTATTACGTTTGTATTCAACCTTCATATAATATTATGCATTGTAAATGAATTTCCTTTGGAGTGTTGATTTAAACACCTGTTGCTCCTTATGAATGTAAATAAAGGAAAATCAGATTAAATAAACATCTAAAATATTGCACTAAACTACTGCTACCAAGCTATAAGATAATTAAGCTGTAATGCAATATATATTGGGGGAAAGCTTTGATGAAAAATAATCACCCAATCAATGAACAGAATTAAGGAGCTAATCAAATATAACTACACATTCCTCCAATTGCAGATGAAAATTGAGTAACTAATAACGTTGCCCAATTCATCAGCCAATTAATGACAAAAATATTTCAACCTATAAACGAACAGCCAATCACAAAATTGTGGGAAAGTTTTTGCAAGCTAAGGATGAAAAAATCAAGACTAATGGCAAAGTCCACCATTCAATAAAACTATACTAGAACAAGAACTGGTAAAGGGTAAAAATGTCAGTGGAATTGCAATTTGTAAACAAATTTAGATTTTATTTACATTTCAATCCGTCCTGAAACAATGTTTATAAATTTATTCCAATTGGACAGAAAATGAAGAAAAATCGACTTACCCGAAACAAAAAAAATATTGCACAAGACTACGCAGTTTCAACGAATACCTCACTATAATGTAAAATACGTTTCCTATACCAAAATTCAACCATCCTGAACCCGTTTCAAGGCAGTTCCAGATGGGATGCCTTCCTGTGTATTAAGATAGGCGCATGCAAAATTTAGAGTCCATTTATTCAACAAGTACGGGTTAGTTTCCCATGGAACTTTCTAGAACTTTCTAATTCATCAAACGTTAGCAACATATAGAAAAAGAAACGAAATTTTTAATAAAAGCCTACTTTCGAAAATCGCAAAAACAACAAAGGCTATAGCCTTGCTTTTTTGAAAAGTCGAAAATTTTAAATTGTTGCAAAATTAATTTCAATTGATCAGAAAAATTAAGTTAATCATTACAAACCTGGTTGTACGTCGTACAAACGCGTATTTGCCGAGATATTGCAAAAACGTTTTACAATGATGCGATTTTAGTGGGGACGACAGAGATGGAAAGAAACCTGCGCGCTTGATAATACAACCTATAATTGCATTTCATTAGCATTTATACAAATATTTGAACAAATACCCGCGGGCAATAGGGACTGATTCCAATAATATTTGTGCCTGAATTTCACTTTTGTAATACAGAACCCCATTGAAATCTAAATTCTTATTTACGCATTCAGTTGATTAAATATGATACTCTA
>NW_003526941.1:7102919-7104149 GCF_000181795.1 Trichinella spiralis
ATTTTGCATCAGTAATAGCGCAGTAAAATGAACATTTATGAGCACATTATGAAACGAGACGATGAAATTTATTACGTTTTTATTTACACACTTCCTATAACTACGTAATATTGCATTGTTATGCAAATTTTTTCCCTAAAATTACCTAAAACGTAAACTTATTAACATGAAGCATCGCAAATTACTAAAAATAAACGGAAATGCTATCACTGCGTATTTATGCATGTTGTGTAATTTAGTTGCTTGAAAGTACAAGGTGATTCAATAATTTATTTTATCAATGTTTTTTTCTAAACAAAATTATATGGATAATTTTAAATAGCTCCCACTGAAAATAGCTGCGAAAATAAAACTCTTTCAGATTTATGGAAAATTAAACAGTTGCCATGAAATTTTATGATGATAACTGCGAAAGAAATTTTATAATATACAATTTATCTCAGCACAGAATTTAACAAGTGCACAGCGTAGACATTATGATGGAAAGAAACTGCACCAGTGGGTATGCCACTTGACAGCTTATTTACTATTAAAATTTTGTTTTAACTAAACTTTTGTTTACACCCTATGATGGTTTATAGTAAGACTGCAAACTTGGTTGAGCACTGCATCAGCGCGCAACATACAATGTGAGATAAACCTACCTGAAAAATTAAGTAACTCAACGAATTGCAATGAATTCAAGAAACTTATGCGGGTGACAATCCTGTATTGCATTTCATGAAAAGAATAAAACAAAAGAATCAGGAGTAGCCTGGATTTGGTTATACTGC
This sequence comes from Trichinella spiralis, assembly GCF_000181795.1. NCBI lineage: Eukaryota > Metazoa > Nematoda > Enoplea > Trichinellida > Trichinellidae > Trichinella > Trichinella spiralis. Next base: position 7,103,693 of record NW_003526941.1, read on the forward strand.
TAGTCGACAGCAATTATGAGAAAGTAGATTTATATGGGATGAAAACAGCAAAGTGCTGTTCATTCTGCTCGAAATACGGGGTGGGCAGCATTTTCAGTTGAATGAGATCTCTGTTCAGCTTAGTATTATTACTAGCTCAATGATGGGGATCATTAGAAAGGAAAGGAGGGCGGGACAACATACCAGGAAGGAATGAGTAAGAAGTTGAAGGATGGAGGAGGTGGAAGTTGTCATATGCTTTCTTCCACTCAATCTTCACGTATAATATTCAGGCGTAGGTTCATTTATCAATACTGACAACATTGATGGGCATTGAGTTATTTTCTCAATGACATAAAATAGGTGCATCGGTATGAGTCAGTCTTTGCGGTACAATAACATAATAGAACTTTAAGGAGTGCGCCGAATGAAGGGAACGTTACTGGCATTAATGAAAGTATCAAAGGTGGTGAATCCA
>NW_003526941.1:7106042-7107416 GCF_000181795.1 Trichinella spiralis
ATTTAGCCCCAGGCGTCGCCTCAGGCTATGCCCCAGGGCAAATAAAAATTTGCATATTCCCGCAGGCTACGCCGAAAGCATTTTATTGCACAATATTTGCCTTCAGGGGGATATGCAAATTTTCTTTTGCTTTCAGGCTATGCCCAGGGCATTCCCTCAGGTATTTTTTTCGAAAATTTGCATAATTCAGCACCCGCTCCTTATTTCTGCAATTTACGTCTTACAATTACCCCACTACTTAACTGCGCTTTCCCGTACTCCACTCAGCGTAGAGTAACGCCTCGTACTTACCTGCAGTCCATTTACCTTTAACTTATACTTACCAGCCTTATACTTACCTATACCTATTATTATACTTACCTGCAACCTACCTTTTCATTCTACTCACCTGCACCCTACGTTATCGTACTTAGCTTCAGTACTTACCTGCAGTCCATTTACCTGCACGCAATCACTTTAATATATCCTCTTCGACTCTACTTACCTGCATTCCACTTACCTGTGCGCTGTTACTTTGATCTTACGTACCAGTATTTTACGCTATCATATCTTTAGTGCTCTTAATGGAGATTGTAAAAGAGAATTCTAAAAAATAAAATTAGAAATTCTAAAAGATTCTAAAAAGACATGCCATGATTCTAAAATTCATAGTTGAATATAGTTGAATTGAATAAAACAGATATAGATAACAGGTATATAATAATAATAGAAATAAATATAACAGCAGCATAATAAAAATAACCACTTACGTTATTCGATGGAGATCATTCAAGATGCGGCTTTCGTCTTCACAGTTACGCACTAAAACATTAAATACAATTCTCCTACAAAAAAACAATGCAATTCTTCCTTACCTTGCGTGACAAGGAAAAACATCAGAACCGTTGAGAGTGCCATCAGCTGCGACTAAACAAAAATTTTCTGATGATGACGTAATCCATTGCTATCAAGAACAAAATGCTGGAATGTACAGCGACCTGTTCTCTTTATTTAACATATTTCATTGCTGCCATAATATCAAATTCCTTCTTACTATTTGTGATAAGCAAAGGCACTCTGGGACGGCTAGGAAACGCCTTTACGTCCATTTGATTCGCTTGATGTTAATGTAATGCTGTCATGGATAAAATGTGCACATTTTACGTATCCAACTGCAATCAGAAGCAAGTTAAATACTTACGGATGTTTGTGATGCCACATTTAGAACAAACCGATGTGAACATGACTAATCACGGTGCCCAGAACGAAAGGAACTTGAGAACAGTTCAGCTAATGATGTTATCCTGTTATTAGAGATATTCATGTATTCATATTCATATTCAATAGATATTCAATTTATCCATGTACCACTCGCATTCTCCAGCTATCTAATTA
>NW_003526941.1:7108023-7110793 GCF_000181795.1 Trichinella spiralis
GATGATCGCATTAATATGAATGCACTTTAGAATTGGCAATTTTTATATCCATATCAAGGAATTAAAAAAATCCTATCATGAGAAGATGATCCCACTTTGCTTCGTAATTATTTTCATCTGCTGCTTATTTGCAATCTTGTTTATTCCCGTGAAATTTCAATAAAAATGATGGCCAACAAGCAGCTGCGCAAAATGATTATTTGCGAGATATTTAGATTGCAAGTTAGCAATGCCATCAGCAGCACGTCTGTTATTGTATTCGTACGTGCAACGTAATGTAAGTAATATTGTGGATTGGTTGCCTTTGATTTTAGTAAATTTGAAATTTGAATTTTACATTAGAAATATAGATTTTTAGATGTGCAAGATAATACAACGCAATATCTGGAAAGTGTGGGTAAAAAATATTCTGTTTATATGACACTAATTACTTATTAAATAATTTCAACTTTCTTTATTTTTTGCTGAATTGTCTTCATTGGTATATCATCAAAGACGTAATGCAGCTATATTTATTTCTGTTCTATGTATTACGTTGCTTGCGCTTTGTATGAACACAGGATAGCGGTTGAAATGAGACTTGTGAGAAACAGCCATATTATAAAAAGTGATTGAAGCCGAATAACAGTGCATCACGATATTTGAATTTCATTTATTTTGTAATCCAATGTTTTATTTTGCTGTGTTATTTAGTATCTATTTTTTAGTTCGACTATTGCTCTGTTCATGTTTCTACCGTGATCAGTCATGTGTCTCAACAGTTCCGCTTTCTGGTTTTCTTCATCGTCATAGTAAGAAAGAATTTTATGCACTTCGTTATAGCAACGGGTTGTGTCAAGGCAGTGCAACTATTTCTATGAACTTGAATATCTTTCTCTAATGGTGGTTCGGGTTTCCCTCAGTGGATTGAAAAGATGTACAAAAATCTGTAAGTAATTGAGTATCTACAATCTGTTACTATTATTAATGTCTTCTAATTCCACTTATATCTGATCCTGTATGCTTCTTGTGATCGAATTAAATAGTGTACGTCAACATAATTAAAACGTTTTGGAATTCCTGTTGTTCTTGCCAACATGGTATGTCACCTTTATCTCAATGCGTCCTAAATGTGCCATCACAAAAATAAGTACACATTTTGCCCATTATAGGAATAGGATTGCATCATCAACATCGAGCTCGTTCATACTCTTGCGTTGGTTTAGGTTGGCTTAATGGCGTTACTCAGTATTGGTCCAGAAATCTGTGTGGCTTCGCTTATCACAGGAGTACGGTATAATTAAATAATGATTGTAATAGTAGCATATATCGTGAATATAGTCGATTTGCACTGGTTTTCGGATACATCATACAAGTTTGGTAGTGCGTGTTGCCATCAGTGCGTTTGGTGAGTATTTTTGTAGAGTATTATGTGAGTGGGTAAGTTTTAGTATTTTGTAAATAGAGATTTTGTTTTTTATTGATGAGTGATAGTGTTCACACCGCGGTGTTGCTTATCACATGCTTAAGATGTTTAATTGAAAATTTCAGCGCGTAACTGTTGAGATGCTTGCATCCTGAAAGACAAGTGTTGTATGACTAGCAGGTAGTTTTTCTAAAAAATTTGTATAAATTAAATTAAGTATTTAAATTTGTAAATAATTAAGAAACAACGATGCACTGTTGTCTTCAATTAATTTTTTATAATATGGCTGTTTTATATCAATTTTGTTTCACATGCTTTTCTTCTCAGCACACTTGTTTTGCAAATATTTTCAGAATCAAATTAAGTTTAGATATAGATGAATGAAATTGCTGCATTCTTTGGTAACTATCCATTACTGAACATGTGGTTTTTTTTACAAAGATTCGTAATCACGTCGATAAATACGTCATCACAAAGCACTACCACCAGTTGACGCTCAGTTTGACGACGTATGTACATTTTATTTTTAAATACTATGAAAGTTGTAAACTGTAAATTTTGTCGTTTTAGTTTTTCAGGTTTTTATAATTTTGCTTTACATAATTTTTTCATAATTGATTTTTATAATTTTTTATAATTATTGTTTGGTACTATATTATTATTATTATTATTATTGTAGTAAATAGCTTAAAGTGTAAATCTAAGGTTAAAAAGACAAAGAAGCAGACTATGGGTAAGTATGAAGATAAATAGGTAAGTAGTCTAATAGTTAAGGGTAAGTCAGGTAAGAATAGGTGTGAAGGTAAGTACCGGATAGTTGAAGGTAAGTGGTATGAAGGTAAGTATAAGTGTGAAGGTAAGTACCGGATAGTTGAAGGTAAGTGGTATGAAGGTAAGTATAAGTGTGAAGGTAAGTACCGGATAGTTGAAGGTAAGTGGTATGAAGGTAAGTATAAGTGTGAAGGTAAGTACCGGATAGTTGAAGGTAAGTGGTATGAAGGTAAGTATAAGTGTGAAGGTAAGTACCGGATAGTTGAAGGTAAGTGGTATGAAGGTAAGTATAAGTGTGAAGGTAAGTACCGGATAGTTGAAGGTAAGTGGTATGAAGGTAAGTATAAGTGTGAAGGTAAGTACCGGATAGTTGAAGGTAAGTGGTATGAAGGTAAGTATAAGTGTGAAGGTAAGTACCGGAATAGTTGAAGGTAAGTGGTATGAAGGTAAGTATAAGTGTGAAGGTAAGTACCGGATAGTTGAAGGTAAGTGGTATGAAGGTAAGTATAAGTGTGAGGGTAAGTACCGGATAGTGACGTAAGTGGTATGAACGTAAGTATAAGTTGTGAGGGTAAGTACCCGGATAGTTGAAGG
>NW_003526941.1:7110803-7257544 GCF_000181795.1 Trichinella spiralis
CTTCTCACTTATACTTACCTTCCTCTTGTACACAACTTACCTTCTCACTTATACTTACCTTCACCCTGTTCACTACTTACCGAACTTACCTTTACATTTACGAACTTCACATTTTCCTATGTCTGCTTAGACTTATTTTTAAACATTCCGTTATAGGCAACAAGGCTAAGTAAACAGCCATGTTGCCTTCAACTGAATGTCGGAATCTGGATCTAAACTATTCTTGCCAAAACGTACCTGAAAAATTCAAGCAAACTTTACAATTAACGTACGCAGCATGCAAAAGTCAAATGCTTACTGATCTGCTTCTGACTGACGGAGCATCAACTGATGGCAAGCCTTTGCCCTGTGTAAAGTGTAAAATTTTAAAACAACCGCATGTTCAATAACGTATAGTTAGTTACGAAAGAATGCAGAATGCATAGTTATCTAAAATTTGAACTAACTTATTTGCAAAGTGTTGTGAAATGTAAAAGCATGTTAAATAAAACTGATACAAAACAGCCATATTATGAAAATTGAAGACGAATAAGAGTGCATCGTTGTTCCTTATTTAATAAGTATACAAATATGCAAAAAAATTACTTCTTACATTTGCTGGTTATTCAGTTGCAGTTTCGGGCAAAAACGTTCAATTAAACATTCTTAGTCTGTGATAAGCCACACGGCATTGTGACCACTCTCACTCAAAATAAACAGAACTGCTACTTACTAATTTGTCAATCACTTTCGAACCGCACTGATGGCAACTCACACTACCAAATTTATAGAATACACACGGACACCAGCGCAAATGAACTGTATTCACGATCTGCTGTTATTACAAAGCATTTAATTAACAAACTTACAATAACTAACAATTATACAAACTTACAATAAAGGAAACCACACCGATTATCATTATCATATTACTGGGTAATGCCAGTACACCAACTTCAACTGACGCAGAGCGCGATTAGTATGAAAACATATCTTGTTGATGTGGATGATGCATTGCATTCCTATAATGGGCAAAAGCTATACGTACGTATTTTTGTGATAGCACATTTAAACGCATTGATATAAACTTGACATACCATGTTGGCCAGAGCGACAGGAATTAGAAAACGGTTCAATTATGATGACGTAGGCTAATTCAATAAAACATTAGATTACAAAATTTCTGATAAATAGTGTTATATAAACAGAATATACTTTCCCTTCACTCTTACCAGATATTGCATTGCAGGAAATATAGTTGTACACCTAAAAAGCAACATTTCCAATGTAATACTGAAACTTCAAACTTACTAACGTCAAACATAACCAATCTACGTTATTACTTACATGATGCCATGGCTAGGATTAAAGTGATGTGGAATTGATGACGTAGCCAACATACAATCTGTACCCGAAAATCAAAATGATGACAAACAAACAGCAGTGCAAAATTTTGATGCACAGTTACCACATACAGATACTTTTCATAATCAGGTTATTACATTACATAATAGCTGATCATAATGATGAATAATGAAAGTTGAAATTTTCTGAAAAGTAATTAATAAAGTGTTATATAAATTGAAACAACTTCTGTATCTCAAACATCTGAAAAACTGTATTTCCAATTAAATTTCATATCTTGAAGTTATTCAAATCAAGGCCACCTAATCTAGAATATTATCCACATGTTTTAATTGTGCGATGCAGTTAAGATTCAAGTGATGTGGAGTTGAAGGCGTAGCAAATCTACAATCTAAATTTCACACGATAATTTCAAAAAGCCGTGCAAAATTATAATAATGCATAGTTACCATAATCACTTACTTTTCAGAATCTCTTTGTTTGTTTGTCTCTATTTGATCATTGATATGAATATAAATTCTGAAAGTAAATTATATTAATGCCGTCATTTAAAACTAAAAAACAGAAATGCGAACTTCTTCGTCTTCAACATTTGATGTATCTGAAAGTTAGCAATAACAACACGAGAAAAAGACCTGTCAGTTTCCATTCACCAAATTAGTAAAGTAACATGCATAGCATACCACCACCAAAATATCAAATCCAACTTACCACTATTTCCTTGTTCGTTTTGAAGAGCGGAAATATAGTTGACAAAGCGCCTGACGGACAGCAATCCAGTGAACAGAATAACCTAAAGTAATCAAAGTACTCTGATTAAACGTATAATAAGTAAATTATGCAAATGACTATTTACTTTGCCTCCGGAAGAACAACCTAATTCACCATCAGTAATAGCGCAGTGCAATGAATTTTATGAACAACGTTACTAAACGAGACGATGAAATTTATTACGTTTTTATTTACACACTTCACATTAATACGTAATATTGCAGTATTACGTAACAGAGCATTATTATGCAAATTTATTTTAATAAAATTAGCTGAAACGAAAATTTATTAACGTAAAGCATTACAAATTACTAAAAATAACTGAAAATGCTTCTATTGCGTTGATAGAATTTAGCTGCTTGAAAGTAGGAGGTGATACAATAATTATATTTTGCCAATATTTTCTTGAAATCAAAATTACATAGATAATAAAAAATGATTTCAGCTTCAAATAGCTCCAAAAATAATTTATCTCAGCGCAAAATTTCATGAGTGATGCAGCGTAGGCAGTGGGATGGCAAACAGTTATGCCAGTGGCTATGCTGCTTGGAAGCTCATTTCAACTTGCCGCTTTCATATGGTAACTTATTACAAGACTGTTAACTTTGTTGAGCGCTGAGTTAACACAGCTTCATACAATTAGAGATATATCTACTTAAAAAAACTGTGTAACGCAACGTTTCAAACTTAGGCATGATTTCACGACATCACACATATATATCACTATACTATATCAAATGATAGCAGTTTAGAGAAATCAGATATATATATATATATAGATATATATATATATATATATCAGATCACATCAGCTAAGCGCAGTTCATTCAGCTCGAAATTGTGGGGAGGGGTGGGTAGAATTTTCAATTGGAAAGCAAGGCGGGACAACAAAAGAGGAAGGAAGGAGGGAGAACTTGCAGGATGGAGGGGGTGAAAGTTGTCAGAATGTGAATCACATTCCTTCACTCAACTTTCACGGAAAACAATCAGGCGTTCCTTCATTTATCAATAATGACAACATTAATGGAGATATTGAGTTATTTTCTCAATGATAAAAAACAGTGGGATCTATAAGTCTGTGCTATTGGCAATACAATGGCATCATAGGGTCTTAAGGATGAAGTGAACGTTAGTGCCATTCTGAAAGTTTCAAGAATGGTGGTTAAAACTGTGTTTTCTAGCTAACAGCAACTTTCCCATGCCATGCTGAAACAATTCTGTTCGCAAATTGATCAGTTTAGAGCATTTAGGGGTGTGATTTCTCTATCCCGGTGACAGACAGTTCCATTAAACAGTTGGCCAAGTATTTTACCTCAGCAGTAAATATCACAGAAGGGATTAAAGATAATGTGGGAGTGGTTCAACGACTATGTCAATACTATTTTACAAATGCATTTGTAAGGACTATTGAGAATTGTAGATCTATATATTATTACTACTATATATTACGGCTGGAAATTGTCGTGTCTGTAATAAAGTATTGATTATTAATTGAACATCATTAGAAAAAAAGCGCGTTAGGTTACATCCTAAAAATTAAACTTAAACAATTACAGCAAGATGTAAAAGCGGGCATGCTTAGCGAATCGTGGGAAAAGACGGAACGAAAACAAAGTATAAAAAACAGCAAGTATGTAAAAATTCATACCTGTTAGCAGGACTGCCTGAGCCATACATTTTTCCAACTGAGTTTCGTGATTTCATCAGTTTCACAAACTCAACGTATTTGTTGAAGTGAAGCACCAAATTGACCAAATAACGCAATGCAGTGAGTAATTAGAACGTTCCTCAGCAACGAATAATTAAATAATAGTGCAGTTCTCTCAATAAACAGAAATTTATATGAGGAAAATCACTTCCGGGTTTGGATGGCACAAAGTGCACGTAGCAAAATGCCATCGGCAGTGTTCACCTTCATTCACATTAGCATAAAGTTACTCTGCTGACCTACAAATGCATGTATGCTTTGAAAACGTGAGGTAATGTAATGGGCTAGCAACAAAGACTATAATAATTGTTGAACAACAACAAAATCCTCAATACGTTACAGATGAAAGTCTCTATCAATCTCAAATAATATTAGGACGTAATGGAAAGAAGCATAAAAAACTGTTACGCAAATGAAGCTGAGCAGTAACGTTAATCGTACGTAAATTAAACAACAATCAACTATTAGTTCAGGATCGCTGCCTACGCAAGCAATAATAGTCAGCATGATAATAATACACTGCAATGAATACCATTTTCAACAGAGTTAACTTATTAATTTCAAAGAACCGATTGCTTAGTTATCATTTAGCAGTTATATATTCAATATTTATTTCAAGCATTATTACAATGTCATTCAATAAAAAAAACTGTAACTTACAAAAATAGTCAACTTCCCATCATTTGGAGATACATGTTCTGAAGAGTTGCACAACCTGATTGGCCATATTGAATATAAATGATGATGCTTGTCAGGTTTCCTTTGAAGTCGTCCTTTATTCTGATGTTGCAGGACACCATCCGCCTACAAATATTCCAAAATCATCCTCACAACAAAATTTAGAATTCATCAATTGATGTAAATTGAAATCATACACAACATGATCATCGATGAGTTATACTTGATAATTAATATTTGATTTTCTTTTCGTAAATGAATATTTCCATGAAAATTGTGTTAAACAGGTAGAACGCCTACTTTTTGTTATGCACAGAAAACAATCTCCGTGACCGTTGATGCATAATCATTCAAACAACAAGATATGAGATAGAACTTTCCAATATTAACGATAATATTGCTTCGCACATCTAGAAGCGATTGGATAGCCCAAATAAGGTAAATTAAATAAAGCTATTAATTTACTTTCAAAGCAAATGTTACGTGAATTATTTCATCACTGTTAGGTGCGTCTCGCTAGCATGCAAATTTTCATGCGTGCATTGTCTTACCGTTTGTTTGCTTAGCAACTATAGCTCGCCATCAGCGTCGGCTTCTAATCTATAAAAAAGCTTCATTGGATATTCTTATTTTTCAAAAAATTTATAATATCTAGTAATGAGGAATAACGTAATTGATATTATTGTAAAATTGTATCAAGTACATTGCCTTCAGTGTGATTTTAGATTAACAGTCGTGAAAATTTTTGTTTGCATAACAAAAAGAAATGCAGGCACAGAAAGACTTGTTTACAAAAAAATGCATAAAAATTCATGTTCGAGTGATGTGCATACGCTTACCTGGCTTCACATTTAATGGTGTTACGGTTTAGTACGGTGGGTAGGGAATGTGTATTGTCGTGGAATTGGAAAATCAAATTTATTAATGGGATACTAACTGAATTAAATGTCAGCCCTGCAAAAATTAAATTAATTAATGCGTTTTTCCTCACGTTTTACAGAAAATATAAAATCATCAAATGATGACAAAGTAGTGCAAGAACAAAATCAGCCGTAATTTATTCTAAATGCAAATATGGTAAAATTGCGCAATTTGAAATAACAGATTCACTACAAGTCTTTTCTTATTGACATATATGCTAACGTTATTTGAAAAATAAGTGGAAATAACATGCACGCAAACGGCAGCAAATTATAAGCATTAATTGTAATAATACAAAAAGTATGCAATCTTAAGATCGTTCATCAAATATACAGTAGCATTGAGTGTAATGTATGACAGCAATATTGTCATTTACGATTCAACGAGAGCACAGTCACCAACCACTCCAAGAGTCAAAGGCCACTTTCTGCCATGAAGCATTTACGCGATCTGGTTTGGGATACGAATTTGGCGGTTCAGAGTGTATGATCCGCTCTGAAGCGAAATATCCACTGAAATTCAGGAAGGCAGGCAAGCTGGCTTCTTACCTCTGTAAGAGTCGTAACAAAACATATTAATTACGTTTTTGTAATGAAGAATCTTGATGTCGACATGAGAAACTGCAGGAAAATAATGCAAACAATTTTGAGTGAAAATCAAAAAAATGAGCAAAAGAATGAAATCAAAGTGTGAACAGCTTTGAAAAATCAAAGAAAATTAAAAGAAAATAAAGCATGTTGATTGATAAAATATGAAAAAAGGTATAATGTGACGATAAATATTGAATTACATTGAAAAAGCAATGAGCAATATGTTCAACAAATATCAAAAATATTTAACAAAGAAAAAATAAATGTCACATAATTGACGGAAAATTAAAACTATTCCAATGTTCAGTCACCACAACCGATCAATGCTAACATCCATCTCGTCCATTGATTGTAGCCTTTCCATTTGGCATATCTTCTCCATGCACAACCTATTACGGTTCGTTACGTGTTTACAAATTTGTATGCATTGTATTATGAGTCGCTTTATTTCAAATTATCGTCAAAATAAAAGTGAACCAAAAGAGTAATAGCTGGGAATTTTGGAAAGAAAATCAAAAAGGAACATATAATAAGAGTTTTTAATAAAAGAAAAAATCATTTTTCAAAAAGGTAGAATGAAAATAATTTAATTAATGAAAACAATAAAAAGATGTGTGTCTTGAAATTAAGCTATGCGATAAATGAAAATAAATAAATGTTTACAAATGAAAAAAATCTCAAAATATTCCGACTCATGAAAACAATTGCATACAACGATTTTGCTGCGTCAAAGCCAAAATACTGCATTATTTCAAATCTCATCCATACAGATTTGTCCCTATCGTAATTAAACTACCGGATAACTTCATCCTTTCGAAGTATCCCCACACCAGACCAACGGAATTAGGACCCACGGGAAACTTGAGATACCTTCTATTTTCCGTTCTGTTTCCTATCGATTGCGTCTACATTCTACTTCGAATCTCTTAAAATTTCAAACATTAAATCTAACGCTCACGTTAATACGCAGTGGAAGGTATAAATAATATTTTGGAGAATGTAATTTTAAAATTATTCTAACATATTGCTTTTCAATTACACAGAAAGTTCACGAAATAGAATAATTATAGATTCAACACTCATTTTTTATTTATAATATGAAGTTAACGCGATCAATTGAAAAATAATGCGACTTTCCTCTATATGAGCCTTCTCATCGTTGAATTTCATCACGTTCTTCTACTGTAATTCTAAATCATGATGAATTATTTACATATAATTGAATTAAAAGAAAACGAAAAGTTTATCTGCTTCATAGATGCTCATCCTGCTTTCCACTGATTCCTAATCTTTTTTCAGTCATCGCACATCGTTACTCTGCAGTTCCTTGAAATGATACTCACTGATTGATCGCAACCGAATGCTGCTATTACACAGCACGTCAGCAAAGAAAACAAACATCACTCTGCTACTGTGATAACACTAGCGTTTAGAGGACAGCTGATTTGAATAAATGAAAAATAACCTTAGTGTGGTGTTATATAACTTCACTTATGCGCCACAAATGGAAAAACATGCATAGCTTCACAAGTTGAAAATTTTTTCACCCTTAGCTCAGTACTAATAATAATTGAAGCTAATATGCTCTTTATTGTGAAATATTAAAGCATTTAACAAAGATATACGTCATTTATCGTAAGCAGCTATATATACGAAATATTTAAAAGTATTTATTTCGTTATGTTAGCCGCAAAATTTCACAACTTAAAAAGATTCCGTCATTTTGCTCTGATATCTATTAAACATTCAATGTATATTCTGAACCATGCTAAGAATAAACTACAGAAGGAGTAAACTAAATGCAACTTACTTAAACGAATGCCTTCGATGCCTTCACGTAATTCTTGTATTCACGTTCGTACAAATGTAGATGACTGAATTTGAAGAAATAATAAATAATAAACGAAACGCAAAGCAGTTTTCAATAATATTCCATGATTTTCATCGCAGACCGTAGGCCAGCAATCATCGACATTAAAGCCACGTAAACGTACGCATAGCAGTGGAATAAAAATTTGCATACATTTTCTGGTAAACAAGTCCTACTGTGGCTGCTATTCCGCACGTTGAGCAAACAACTATTTTCTCGACTTTTAATCTAAAACGCCACGAAAAGAATTATATGAGTTCGAACTTTACAACAGTAATTATTTTGTTCTTCTCGATTACGAGATATACCATTGAATTGATAGAACGAAGCAATTTAAACGAATTTTATCGGATATATTAAAAGTTCAGGCTATATGTTAGCAACAGTTGCAAAGTTATGAAACCTCAAGGTCACACTTAAAAATTTGCATGAAAATTCTGGTAAACAAGTTCGATGCCTACATTTCATTACGTTCAACAGACATAAGTTTCGAAACCTTACATGCAAAATCACTACAACAGCAATATATGAGATAGAGGTTTACAATATTAATGATGTATATAATTCCTCTTCACATCTCGATATCATTCGATTGATAAAGTTATTAATTTCGTTTTCAAGCTGATGTCAGTTCCAATTATTTTTCATCACTCTTCCGCGTCATCTCGTTAATATGCAAATTTTAAACCGTAGTCTTGACGTTTGTTTGCTTTCCATGTATAGCTCGCTAGCCTCCTGAAGTGATAAATAAATATATGTATAAAAGTGCACTTGATGTGTCTTTTAATCAACTTAATTATACCCATAAATGGTGAATATCATAATATTTATATGAATTTCAATTTGATAACTGTCGGTGACAAATTCTGATTCTGTAGATTTGAACAACATGCATTCGTCGTAATGTTTTTCAAATCACCTAAATTTTGAAAGTTCTTTATATTGTTTTAGTTTCATAAATATATGATAATTGCATACTCAGTCGCTTTTTTCAAAGTTGATTGCAGGTTGAGAATATCTGAAATTATATTTTAAATTAATAGAATAAAAACTGATAGCTATTCCAACCAATACATCATAACATAATTAATTAATCATCAGCATAACAAGCGTAGAATGTCTTTTGCAATTTATTAAAGCATAGTTCGATAGCAGAATATACCACCCAATGGTAGCTGATGACTCAGGTTTCGCAGGTGTCGTGACAACGATATTCTGAATAGGTTATTTTGAAAAAGGAATTAATAAAGCAGTGGTAAGTGGATTATGCAAAATGAAAAATACTTTACCTTAATCTTTTCAGTACTCAATATCGCATAATTTCATTATATGGTACGTTTTGCAGTCACATTCTTTATTACGCTGTGTAACATAATATTAATATGCAACTTTATTGCATTTGAATAATACTGAAGTTCTTTAAGATCTTGAACATTTTTACTCATGAATTATTATTAAGCTAGCAATGAAAAATTGTAATTCACGTTAACTTACATTAGCTCCAACATTAGCATTTCTCAGGCAAAGTTTGATTTGATGGAAAAACATCGTTTCAATAAGCATATTATTTTCCTGTAATTACCGATGAAGAAGAAACAATAAACAGGCTACTGGTGAGATGCATTCCTTCGCAGGGCGCAGCTACTTACAAATAAATTGTTGAAAATACTGTTTTCATGCCAGTATTACAGCTTTCCTTGCAATTCATTCCAATTTGAATTTGCTTCTTTTGGTTTGATAAACAGCTCAGTGAACGGGCAAGTATAAACCTGTACTATTACTAAAAAGATGCAACAAGAAACCCTTTAAAGCGACAGAGCATTACAATTATTCAAATGAGTGAATTTTTCATCCCCTCAGATAAATTATACTTTAATCACATTCACATGATTTAATGATAAATAAATAAATTTTAAGAAATAAAAAAAGAATAATAATGTTCGACAACAATTTCATCTAGCAATGACATTTAGTAATATTTTTTAAAAAGAACAGTTCAAACAATATGTTTCATTTTTTGAATACGGAGATGTATTCTTGAAAGCCGCAATGTTTTAACATAAAACATCTGTAATATACCATCATGTCCATTTCATTACCTATTCACTATTTGTGCAATTTGAAAACAGAGCGAAAAATATTGCATCGACTTTTGGCAGTTGCAGTTGCACAGAAAATCTACAGCATAATGGCGAGCACTGCAACAAAGAAAAAGGAAATTATTAGCCGATATATTTCGCAACATTTTGCCACAAGACATTCTCGTCAGTACATGAATATTAACGCACACGCATATATATATATATATATATATATATATATATATATATATATATATATATTTATATTTATTTATTTTAGGCTACAATTACATACAACTTTACTGTTTTCCAATTCTGAAATAATAGAAAAGCGACAACGATTCAAACGTACGATTTCCTAAAGCATAAAAATATAATTGTGAGATTAATCACTGCAATGAAACGTTGCAAATCCCTAATCCATTTTTCGGCCTTCAATGCTAACTGTAACTGCACGCATAGCTTTCTTCCGTTTCATTCTTTCCTTGAACATGCGCAACTTCAATTCAAATTCTGAAGTTCTTCTAACATGCTTCTACGAGTTGTTGGATTGAAAACGAAATATGCATTTAGTTATATGGAAGAAAAAAAAACTGTTCAATTTACAGCAACGTACATTTTCCACAGAAACATCAATATTTGATTTTGGTCGAATCACATAATCTTTCGTCGACAGCTGGGGAACGCGGGCACGCGGAATGAAACCCTTGTCACCAGGACGCAACGGTCTGTTAACATATCAAAATTCAATTTACCAGATGGAAAATTTGGTAAAAGCAAATCAGTGCAAAATGACTTGTATACAATTTCTTTTTGCTCTTTTGTACTGATAATTAAAAACAATACTTATTTTTGAGTGCAATTTTGATTCGCACAAATGATAAAGCATGAAAAAAGTTCTGTTTTACATTTCACCTAAACAGTCCTACCTTTGTAAGTAAATAAATCTTACTTGCTCTCTTCCTCAACATTAGAAGGACCAGGATTCATGCCATCGTCGCTGGAATGAAAAAAAATTGTTGCTAGATAATTTAATAATCCCATAATTAAAAAAAAACAACAAACAGTACATCGTTTTCATTTTTTTCGCCGCAGATGTGTTGGTTTTGTAATCTCGACGCTGGCGTTCTTCTTTTGACAGTAACCGATAGTCAGTTTGCAAATTAAATATAGGACGAGCCCAGTCGCCTAAGATGATTAAGCAGGAGTGTCCATTTAAGCTATTTATTAATTGATAAAATGAGATGAATAATCAAAATATTACTGATCAGCCTGCCGGCCAGAATACGGTTCTCTTTGGTTTCTTTGGGATGCTTGTGCAAAATCATCACCACCTTTCCAATATTTGAAGATCGTAACACTGAAGCGTCCAAAACGGGAAACTGACAATGGAAAATTTTTTTGAATGAAACAATACACTAACAGTAAATTATTCTTGGACAACACACTTACTTGTTGCAAAATTTTCAAAAGTTCTGTGCGAATTTCGTAAGATGGCAAACTTCGATCAGGCAACAACTGCAGCCACTCCTTTTGTTTTACAACAACAATTAATATTATTTACAGATATCGAAGGGATAAAAATTTATCAAATCACTTACAGCAATGGCAGTTACAGCGCCAGATTCTATAAATGCAGTCTGCAAATCCGCCCTAATTATTAAAACGAAAAATATGCATTTTCAAAATGACGAACAACTTGTTTAGGAAAATTCACTTTTTCAGTTGTGACAATACATAAGGTAAAAGTTTCCTCTTCTGCAAAGCGGGCTTTTGCGCTACATTCGATTCTCGGTCAGCCTAAAAATGAAGCACATTAAAATTTGGCCCCGTTCTTGATTGAAAATACTGCAACCTGTGCCGCAACATTCATCCTTTCGATTAGGTCATTAATTGTATCATCTGCATCTGAGATGAAATCCACATTTTCATAGCGCCGCCGTCTTCTGCGGTTCTGCATCTTCCGCTTTTGCATCATTAAGTCAAAGTCCGATACAAACCCCCTGAGAGAAAAGAACAATATTAAACAACATTTCATCAAAAAAATTTACAAAACGACAATAATATTAATTAATTGAAACTAACGGAGGCATGGAAAACTCATTGACGTGCACTTTTGCATCCAAAAGTTGTTCTTCGTCTTCACTATCAGAAGTGGAAAACGTTTGCTCATCTTTTTCCTCGTCAGCTAAAATGCTCACTCTTTTATTGCATTAAATAAATGTATTGGAAACAGTAAAGCAAACCGTCCGCAGCTGTCGTTGAAGAAGCGGCAAATTTGCTCGACGGAGGCAACTAAAAAAGTCGAATATATATATATATTTATTTATATTTAGCATTCCCAATCTCTCTCTCTCTCCCTTCGAGTGTTCCAGCCCTTTCCCTTTTCAATAAGAAAAAAATAGCCAAAATTACAACGTCCTCTTCATCATCAGAATTGCCAAAAATATTCTCAATCACATCGTTCACATCCGACTGTGAACTCTCGCTTTCACTCAATGTACGACTTTGGGCACCTCTTAAAATACACAAAAGCGCTACAGAATACAAATTCACTTTACAAGTCAACAAATAAAAGTAATACTTCAACTTCCTGATATCGTCGCATGGTTCAAATATGCCTAAAATATTTTAAACAATTGTAAATCAAAATTCATTCATCATTCATTACCATCAGATCCAGCTTCACTTTCCGCTAGCATTGTCCTAGACGAACATGCAACAACAGACTGGATAGTGTCTAAATGGAACAAAATAAAGGCGATTTTGAAAAAAAAAGAAAAAATCTATGAGATGAAATCAAAAATCCAGCATTACCAATACTGCTAGATGGTTCGTAATTAATATTTGCGCGTTCAGTATTCGGAGTAACATTAGCATACAATTCCTCATTGGCAGACTGTTCAACAATTAGCTCGCGTACCAGTGAATCGACAGCATTGTCAGCACAGAATTCATCTAAAAAGTACCACACATTATTATTATTATTAAAATAAATGTAAAATATAATCGTGTAAACATAAAAATTTCATCATTTTAACTTTAAATTTGAATATTCAGTCGTGTATAATTATCGTGAAAAATACAAACAGCTATTTAAAACGTTCATATGCATACAGAATCTGTGTATACGTTGCAATTAAAGAAAAAAAGTTGACATTACCTTTCAAAATATCTTCATGTGGAGGATAAATTCCACGTTCATCGTTCAAATAGAAAGTATCATCACGGACTTCAATAATATTCTCAGAATTTCCAACAGCAATTGAATCACCATCACAATCATCATCGTCGCCATCATCTTCCAAGCAATTGAGAATGTTATTCATCTTTAAAAAAATCATCAGCATTAAAAGATACTCTGCTATTGTCACACTAATCAAACACTGACGACATCTTTTAGCAAGCAGATTAGTTGTGCCACTATGAAATAATAACTAATCAACTTCACAATGGAAAAATCTAGCTATTTGTTTGACATTTAAAAATTAGTGCACTTTTTCAATTTAATGTTTATTACGTGAAATAAAAATATGCACAAATTCTTTAAAAAACATGCTTCTATGATCCGTAAGAAGAAAAAAACTGACACATTCGATAACTGCATTTTCTGTCCGTCGTTATAAAAGTGACGCATTAATAAAAGACTAATAAAATATTCAGAAATGGAAATAAAGAATATATTTTAACTTTAATAGCAAAACTTTCTATCAGAACTTTACAAAATGAAATATCGATTTTAGTTCTTTTCAATCAAAATAACTGTGTTCCTATGCTTACACAATGTAACAAACAATCGAACGTACAAATTCAAAATTGCTGAACATTAGTGAATAATAAATGATGTCAGAGAACAAACAAAGGAAAAGTTGAAAGGATTCAGTGCAAAATTAATAATCAGAAATAGTTTTGTCTTGATAAGTTCAATGATGCAAACCAAAAATGCTGAACTATAAAATCACATCAAACATATAAACAATTTTAACTAAACTCCTATTTAATTTAATTTAATATAACATATTACGTAGAAGTTGGATTAAAAAAATGACAAAAAATAATGAACAGAATAACTCACTTTACAAACTTTCACCAACTAGTTTAACTGCACAACCACCGCTAACTTACGACAAATGTAAGTGTATACCGTAATAAAAGATAAGTAAGTTAACAAAACGAATACTGTAAACCGACTCATTCCGTTGATGACAAAATCAAGTTTTTGATGAAAATTATAATTACAAAAAAAAAGATTTTATATTGAAAAATATATTCTATCTTATACTTTGCATTAAAAAATTAAATCATTCACTCAAAAAATAGGTAATTTTGTTTAAAATTTCCATAAAAAAGAAAAAGCACTGTTTTAAACAGTGTCATCATATTGAACAAAAAAATGAATTAATTGAATTAAAATTGAAATTCATATATGCTAGACTTGATCGTTTGCTCTTTTGTGTGCTTATTTTACCAAATATAGCAAATGGAATGAGCATCTCAGCAAAATAAATAATTTTCAGATTACGCAGCATATTTGGCGCAGTTTACAATTTACATACAGCAAGTAGATACTCTTTAAATAAACTGTTGTTGACTATCTATCACTGATTGTTGTTTGTTCAACTTTTTTATATGTTATAAAAATGCTTTGTCGTGCAGTTTGTTCATTTGTATATAATTCCGATTTCACTCAGCGTGATAATTTCGCTTTTTAACCATTAAATGCACCCCATTTGACATGATTGTACAGGCTAAATAATGACCGTATCAGTATGTGATTTTCAAGTATAAGGAAACAAAGGATGTATCAAAATGAAAAAATCTATATAAATTTAACCAAATAATTATCTGTTATCGGTTTTGCGTGAAAAAAATTGTTCACTGCTTTCAGTTATATTGTGGATAATAAAACTGCAAACAACCAGGTCAAAACGTTGGCGGAACACGAACTGTTACGAAAGCGCATTACCCGGCAATGAAAAAACTTCCTGCAATCACATTTGTTGACCTGGGCAAGCTATTTTGAGAGATTGAAGAAACTGGTTCATTGTACGCAAGGTCAGCCTTCATCAACTCTCAGCTTTTCACGCTTCAAATATCGTCAACCAAATTCTAGATTTCTCAGTGTTTTTATACTCAGCAATACCAACAAAAATGCGTAACAGAAAAAACCACCAAGAACAATAGAACTGTTCACAATAGAATGTTTAAAATAATAATAATAATGATAATAGTAATGGTAACAATTCAATGGTGGTTGTGATTAAACAAAAGCGTAAGCCTCCAATAGCTACTTTAAATCGACAAACGGGATGGGGAAAGTAAGTGGAAAGCGCACATTATCCACAACAAAAATTTAAAAAAAGAAAGAATGAAAAGAAAAATAAATTCATATACAACTCATCTTCATAATAACAACAAATGAAACTTGGGTTACATGAACGCGCTATTGTTGGGATATGCATTTTCAAACCTGTGTGACCAATTCTTTACAATTCTTCGTGCGCTTCTCCGGTAGGCGCATCTTCGTCAGCTTCATCTTCACCCTTCTGACTTCCAACTACACCGTCCGATTCGACAAACTTAATCAAAGCTTCCAACGTGCGCGCACCTCCATAATGACTGCCTTCCAGTGCTCCGTTTTTGAAATACATAATTGTCGGGAAAGAATTGATGCGGATGTCTTCAACCTCGTTCGCAGTAGCATCCATTTTGGCAATGACCACCTTGTCGCTGTCTTTGTAATGTTCGCCCAAAGATTCCCAAATTGGTGCCAACTGCTTACAATGACCACACCACGGAGCGTAAAATTCGACTAACACAGGTTTGCCGGCCGTTTTTATGAAACTGGCAAAATTGTTACCAGTCAAAACCTTCACCGGATGCTTGTCCCAATCTTCTGGCAATTCTTGACTAAGCAAATGCGGTTTCAACTTGTTGTCCAAAAAGTCTTTCGCGAATTTGATCACATCCGACGCTTTGAATTCAGTAAAAGATGGCTTGTACTTCAGCATATCATCGCCCAGATTGATCAAACGAATAGTAGGCAATTCGGTCTTTTCTAAGCCAAAAAATTCCATGATCCTTCCGTTGTCTTCCACGTCCGCGTTAATGGTGACAAACAACAATTTTCCTTTGTATTCTTTGGCAGCTTTGGTGAATTCTTCCAACGTTTTGTCAAATCCATCGGCTTTCTTGCTACAGAAGAGCAGCATGTGCGATTTGATATTACCGCCGAATATTCTGACGGCCGTTTCTTGAGTAAAATCACTAACTAAAGGCATACTGCTGATCAAGATCCAATTTTTCAGCTTCTCCACTTCGAATTCGCCTTCGTAGACTTCACGACCATCGTCAAATGGTTTGAACAAAACAATGCCGTCCCCTTCGGCTTTCAGCGCTTTGTAAACAGCATCCGCAGAGGTCATGCCGAATTTCACGTCGTCAATCAACGCAGCCGCATCCAAAAAGGCCTTGGCCTTATCACTGTCGGCCTTTTTGAAAAATCCAACAGCAGCCAAGGCATCTTTGACAAATTCTTCAGCCGCTTCTGCGTCTTCGAGCTGAACGGCCACAGGACCTGATTTCTTTTTCACCCAAGAAATAATATCTTCAGCCGTACGACCACCGTTGTATTCAATTATATTTCCATCTTTGAAAAATTTCAACGTCGGATAACCGCGAATTGCGTACTTTTCCGCCAAAGCAGTTTCCACAGTCGAGTCAACCTTTGCCAATTTCACATCCGCTCCTTCGTCTTTCAGTCGTTTTGCTGCTTTGGCGTATTCAGGTGCCAACGCTTTACAATGTCCACACCACGGTGCGTAGAATTCGACCAAAATGTACGCGTGATCAGAAATGGCTTTATCGAAATTCGCATTCGTAAGAACCATAACATGATCCTCTTCAGTCACTTCACCCCAAGCAAAAGCTACCAGAAGAGCGAGAAAAGACACGAACAGTTTCATCTTCTTAAGCGAAAATGAAATAAGCAATAAGAGATACAACGCACTCGCCAAGTATATACTCAACACTGACGTGTCAAACGTGATTATTTAAAGAGAACAACTGGTTTATATCGTAATAGTTTATTCAGGTAAAGGTATACTGTAATTTTGAGCAACGTCATCATAAGTAGTTCAGTTTTGAAAAGAAAAATATGAAGAAATTTGACGAACCTGAGTTGAAATTTTAAGCAGATAAAATATTCAAGTGAAAATTTATATTTTATTTTAAAGACTGAAGTGGTAACAGTTGAAACAGAAAATATATTAACACTTGACACTTGTCAATTAAATTGCAATTTGAGTAAATAAAGCAATAAATTGTACAGTAATAAATTAGGCTATGCATACGTACGTATATGTACTTCATTTTTACTGTCTTAAGTTTTATAACAACAACTTGACAAAATTATTTAAAACTACAGTAAAGTTTAGAAACAGTACACTAATTTTTCCTCTTCAAATTCTTTTAGATTTTTTGCATTTCTTATCATAAATTGAGTTTTTTTACTGCTATGTGTCGTAAAATTATTTTTCATAAAAAACAGTACTGTAGCGTTACTTAATAATGATAATTTTGCAATGGTAAAACTTAAAACTATTTTTTAAAGTGGAAAACAAAACTTTTTACTATTGTTTCAGTATAAAATTTTTTATAATAAACATTTGTAAAGTATTTATTAGAAAAAATTTTCGCTGTACAGAACGAACAGGAAGCAAATTATAATTGAAAAATAGCAAAAAGAAATATACACAAGTACCATTACGTAAATAGGCTGTTTTTAGTTCTTTTCGCCTGCTTCTTTAAATGTTTAATTTACATTATTACAATAGTACGTTGTTCAACAATATGCTACACGTAGTTGACGCGGCCAACAAGCACACTCAACGTTAAATTTGTTTATATGAATTAATATTATGTGATCGTTTGACTTAGTTGAATAAACAGATTCAATTGTCACAGAAACGAAGTACAACTACAACAAATATTGGGTATAAGCACAGTTAAAGCTGTCTGTGACATTCATTTCCTGAATATTTTTCCTATATTGCTGGCACATCTTGGCAAATATAACTTGCTAACTGTATTTTATAAATATTACTTTAAATACATTCATTCTTCACTAATTCGATCGTAAATATTGCTCTCCATTTATTTTGCCATTAAAATTTTAATTCCAAAGTAGCCATAACTGCTTTCAAAGTAACACATATATAAATTTTTATCATAACTGTTTACATTATTACATATTACAGAAGTGAAAAATCCCAATAATCACGTAAGCCCAATATTGAAGACGTGCACAACTGTAAACTCTAATTAATCAGAAACAGTCATGAAAGGTCGTTGAATCCAGTGACACTTGAGAACCATTTTGTGGGTAAAGATAGATTGATAATCAACTGCACTAAAAAGTTATGATGCAATAAAACTTTTTCAACTGCAGAAACATTTATTTCTGTAATTTTGAAACTATTCTCTCATCTGCATGCTAATTTCTAACATTGCTGTATATGAAATAATGTATGAATTCCAAACTAAACTTTAGATGCATTAATCTTCGCATTTCAAAAAAACGTAGGTGCAGTTCTCTTTGTAACTTAACCTCTTTCATATGAACTTAACAAAAAAGTAAAAGTAATGATAAGATCAATTAATCTGTTACAAGAAATATGGAGAACATGATAAGTGCTAAGGAATAAAGGCATGATATGCGTGAAAAAATTTATACATATCACCAGATTATTCTCATTCACAACTTAGCTTGGAAAATTCAGGGTTTGTTGTTTTTCATCTGTCTAAAATTATTTTTCCTTATTAACACTGTGTAAATGTTTCGTCAGCATCCATTGACGACAAAAATAATGCAACAAATGATAGATTGCATTAAAAATTTTTCAAAAGTAACTTCGCCTACGTGATTAAACACAGAAATGTCATTTCCTTCACACAAGAAAAATTCTTTTTCTAATGGAGTTCATTTACCTTTCAAGAAATTGCACTTCTAAAATTTGGATATAATTCACGGAAATTACACTGCTAATTAAAAAATTAAATTCTACTTCTCTAATTAAGCAATAACATGGATTAAAGACGCAGCAATCAAAACTATTAATGCCAACATCACAGCTTTCTACGCAATTAAATGTTACAGCGTTATATTAATTGCAACAGTTCAACTGAGCTATACTTATTGAACAACAACCCATCACAAGACAATAAAATTATATATTATATAGTGAAGAAATGCATAAGTGCCCGCTGGATAATTTTCAAGGACACCTTTCAGTGTGTAAAGCTCAAATTCATGATATTATACATCTACGTTGAAATATCGCTAGATGATTAAATTGAAAAAAATTTCGTTTAAAACAACTCTAAAATTATATGCTCTGCACTGTTTATTCTGCACAAACCAATGTTTGACTTATCTTCATTGATGAATGCATTTGGAAAAATATGAATTTTGAAAAATTTTCAATTTTCACTAATAAATTAAATATTAAATAACAAAAACAAATTATTTATCCCAATTTGCATTGTCTGCAACAAGAGTTCAAAATAAAAAATTAATATTCGGCTCTACAGTATATTACTTGCTGTAATCAGAACAAAAGTTCAAACTACTGTTAAACTTTTATAAATTAAAACCATGGAATTTTTGAAAAGAATAACTCAGAAAAAACAACAGCAGTAATGTTAAATTCGATTTATAAATATTTAACATTCATACTGTAAGCATTACCTGAAAATCAGAAACGTCGATTTAGAAATCAAATTTGCCAGTGGCTGTCGCGTAACACTTAATTGTTAAGGCTCATTTAAAATGATCCGAGTGCAGATTTTTTGCTTCAAACTTGTTGTTTTACAATATTTTATTGCCTTTTCTACTTGTATTCAGTTGGAAGATCATAATCAGTGCATAGGAACGTTTTGTTACAACGGTGGTACATGTTTAACACCAAAAGGAATGAAGCAATCGATATGCTCATGCTTACCAGGATTTTGGGGCCGTCGATGTCAACATCGAGCAGGTGATCGTCCTTGTCTTGGTCATTTATGTGAAAATGGAGTTTGTGACAGTGAAGGCTTCATTCGTTTACCGTAAGTATTCTTTTGTTTTTTGAAAATTTTCAAATTTCGATGCACTTAAATGAAATTACATTTTATCTTATTAAATTTCACTTTGTTCCAAAATTCATTATAGCGAATATGTGAATATTACAGTGGAGATGGTGTAAAACTTTTAGAATTTGTAGTACTTTGTAGTATTGAAAGCTTTAATTGGAAATAAAAGTAATGTTCAGTACATTTTGTATTACTTCAGAAAGAAGGTTGTACGCTATGGATGCAAATGTAATCGTAACTTCGTCGGCGCATTTTGCAATACAACCAAACACGAAGCGATGTGCAATTTACGCGCAGATTGCCAAAGCAAATTCATGCAAATTACCGTTAAAGACAACCAATGTCATTGTTCATGTCGTGAAGGCTATACGGGAAGTGACTGCAGTGTACAGCTTCCTTGCGCTAGAATTCACTGTGAACATAAAGCTGAATGTGTGGATGGAAAATGCAACTGCACTGGTACACTTTATACGGGAAAAACTTGTGAACGAATCAACATTCCTTTGCTGAAACAACTGAATGTAGAAAATTTATGTCAAGCCAGGGACGCCCCAAAATGTAACAGGAATATCAACGCTAGATGCACATTGGCTTTAGTAAGTATTACTTATAGATTACATATTGAATATCAGTTTCATTTTTGAAATAAATTCACATACTTTTTTTTCTTAAACGTAGAATCATGAAAAAAAAGTCATCGCCTATTGTAATTGTACACCACCGTGGACAGGAAATCGGGAATGCACGAAAAAGTTTGATGCCTGTGAGCTTACGGAATTTGAGAAAAGCTGCGTTCAAGATTATCGCGCTTGCGACTTGGATGCACCAGTGGAAGAGAGCCGCTGCAAAAACGGTGGTTTATGTCTTTCAGATGCTAAAAGTTTAAAAGGCCAGGCTCGAAAATTTCTCTGCAAGTCAGTTAATTTCATAATATAACAATAATATAAATAACGGGGCAGTAAAGAATTATGATCATAATATATGTACTGTTTGGATGTGTATAATTTAGATGTAAGGGTAATTTTGTCGGGCCGTTTTGCGAATTTGAAGATTATTGTAAATATAAAAATGCCTGTCCAACGGAACATCATGAATGCAGATTGACAAGCGACCAAGATGGACTGAGGTTGCAAAAATTGTGTCTGTGCAAGCCTGGTTATACAGGTAATGCAGTTAATTTGAAGAGTTTATTTAAGGGTTTCGAAATCCAATATCTATTTTGTAGGTAAAAATTGTGAACGGAAACTTACTGATTCTCAGATCATGGCTAAGTGTATAAACAACAAATGCAGTAATACATCTGTTTGTATTCCGTGTATTCGACTAAGAGGCATTTGTACAACTAAGGAACAACACAGACGTGGATATATGTGAGTGAGAAATGAAGTTTTCACTGTTTGTCTAGATTCAACTGCTGTTTAGTTGTGCGTGTGATCCTAGTCAATCGGGTGAATTTTGTGAACACCATGTGTCCCCATGTGTCACTCACGAATGTAAAAATCATGGAACCTGCAAAGAAGTGGATGAATACACATATAAGTTCTGTTTCAATTAATTCAGTTAATATTTTTCATTTAATTGAATTTCATTTTAACAGGTGCATTTGCAAACCAGGAATCACCGGTTTACATTGTGATGTTATTGACAACATGTGCAAAACTCGAACTCCTTGTGTGCACGGAATTTGTACTGTGAATAAACATATCCGTGAAGGATACAAGTGTCAATGTAAACACGGATACCGAGGAGTGCAGTGTGAATTGCCTGCCTACAGTAAGTGATAATTAATTAATTAATTAATTAACAGCGGTTGAATGTTATTTTATGAAAACTTTTTGCATAAAATTATAAATAATGTGAATAACAGTTTTTCTACTCTGATGATCAGTTTTACTTTTAGTACTGTTTGGGAAGTGGAGCACTTCGCGTGAAGTAATTGCAATGGCATATTCGGCTATGATTGGATTAATAGTAACTATATGTTTTCTGATATATGCAATGTCACAACCAGAAGAGCTGTCTCCTGATTCAGAATCGCAAGACGAATCAATGATGAAAAATTCTGAATCAGGCCTGGCTGAAAGTACAATTTCTAGGTATTATAAAGCTTAATGTAAACAAATCAGTTTTATTAAAATTAGATCATTTAGAATCGTAAGTTATGCGACAAGCCGTACCTCAATGAACCAATCGGTATGTTCAACATATTCACGTCTTTTTTTAATTAAACAATTTATATTTTTGTTAAATGCTTTTAAAAGTATTAAGTTGATTAATTTTGAAAATCAGTACAAAATGTAAATATAACTATTTTCAGTGGCAGTCAGAAAGTGAAAGTTGAATTCCCCCTATTTGGAATTGATATCTTATGAGATGTTCCGGTAAGATGGTTGCAAAACTGAAATTGATACTGAACATACACTACCCTTTTCCAGTCTGTTTTAGAATTGTGAAAAAATCGAATAAAGAGATAAAAAACACTAATACTGCTTGCGTTGTTGCAGTATTGTTTTTTTTGCATTTTTTCTAAAATGTATCTAACATACGTGAACGTATTACTGTGAAGTAACGTAAAGTGAAAAAATAAATTTTAAATCAACGGAGCCTTTTCGTTTTCCTATTATAAATTATCACAGTGCTAAACGGAATTTTAAACATTAAACTCAAATGGAATGTTTAAACAATGAATTTAAACAATGGCGCGCAACTTCGAATATTTAAACGGTTCGCACTTCTCTACTGTCACATCTATTTCTCTTCCTGTCCAATAAGCTTGCCAAAAATATAATGACAATTTGTGACCATTGTTGGCACATTTTCCATTCTTTCATATTTGAATTTTCAAAAGGATTGCTTGTTAGGTTAATGTTGAGTGGATTGCTTGTAGGTTTAAATGGAGCCGTCGAGAAATGTCCATCTGACATAGACAAAAATCTGTACAATGGTTACGAGCTGCGTAAAGGTTACTGTCTCACATACTTGGAACTGGATGAAGAAAAAAAGCTCCTATCTGAGCCTTCTGACGATTGGTTTGAGTTTGCCAAAAAAGAATGTGCTGAAAAGCTTCCCAATGGAACCATTCATCCTGCTATTTGTACTGAATCTTCCAAATTGGATATAAAATATGATTATGAGTTTGACAATTATGACGCGACTGCTTTACGAGGATTCAAAATACTGTCTGCACATCTGATAAAGGCGGCGAATTCTAATGAGACAACTCTTAATGTTGAAATAGAATTTTCCAACGGAACCAGACTCACTGTTACTGAAGATACTGCTCAGCATTTACTGTGCATCAAAAATCGCTTGAAGCACATATTGAAAAGAAAAGACTTTCCGCTTTGCAATGATATTGAAATATCCATTCCACCCTATGCTAAACATGGAACAATGAGTATTGTAGGAAGTAAAATCAAGTCGTTTTTCAATTGCAAAAATGAACATCCATATGCATTTGTTTTATGCGCATCAACTTATGCTTACAACTGTGTTGAACATGTGAACCAAAATTATTCACAGGGATGCACAGAATGCCGTCCAGGATTTATCGGAGCACTATGCAATCACGGTAAGCATTTCCATCTATTTATTATCAGTAAAACTATCACATTACTTCTCAGTCAAGTAGATGGAAAAACAAACATTAGCACTTTTCTTTTCAACTTCTGGAAAGAATTTTTTGTGAAATTCGTAATTATCTCAAAAATAATACTAATTCACACTAGCTGAAGAATTGAAAATGTTCAAAACTTACTGGTTGAAATAAATATAAAACATTTCTATTACAGAAAATAATAATTTTGTTTTCAGATACGCGTGTTCAAGCAAGCAGGCGTGCGTACGAAGGTAAGATAATAAACGGAAGCAGTGATATAACAGTGTGTAAGTAGAAACTGTGCATTTTTCAATTGAGCAAAACAAATCATTCAATTTGATCAAAATGGTGCTAATAATTTCAAGATGAAGAACAGCATATACAATGTCAAAACGGTGCGACAGAATTTTTCATAATTAATAGAACAGTGTGTAACTGTCCAGAAGGCTTCACGGGCAACGCGTGTGAACAAAGTAAGTTGGTTGCACAATTTTGCATATTTGAAATTTTACAAGAGCAATTTGAATATAATTTGTGATGGAGCTGAAGTAAAGTTTGATGCAAACAAAATATACACAGGTCTGAAGCAAAGAAAAACAGAATGCTACAATGGTGGTACACAAGTGGTACTGGAAAATCACACCGACTGTGCTTGTTTGAGTAATTTTACAGGATCCCACTGCCAGATAAGTAAGAAAAACAGAATTCATTAAAATCTATTTATCTTTACAAATTCAAAATATTTCAGGAATAAACCAACTTAACTGCACACCTGGATACCATCTGTCAAATACGACAGGGTATGAAATTTGCTTATGCAGCAAAACGAATACAACCTATTCATGCCTGACAGGTGAGCGGAAAATAAATTCAAACAAAGTTATTGGTGCATCTATATATTTGATTGCTTTCAGTGCTGAAAAATTACTGCAAAAATAAAGGCATACCTGTAATGAGAAGGTCGAATGTAGTGAACTGTGAATGTGCAACCAATCTGTCAGGAGAAAGATGTGAAATGAAAGGTAAGCAGCACACTAAAACAATGTTTATGATTAAAACCTACGACCTCTGCAATTCTTGACAAGAAAACAAATACATAAAATTTACATAACACTTCTTTAACAGAAAACAATTCCAAGATAAGGAAACACAATTCACACAAATCTTTCATCAGATCAAGTTAATTGACATGCCGTAATCAATAATTTTACCAATTTGTTAAGTAAACACAACAACTATTTAAACCATCATTAAAAATGATTCATTACAATATATTATTTATTTATTTGAATACCATGTCGGTAGTACCGAACTAAATTCATTTCGTGTATTTTTTCAGAATCAAAAGTCTTGAACAAAGGAGTCATATTTCCTTTCACATTTCTAGCAGTCTTTATGATTGCACTCCTGGTTACACTTTGCATTTGCCCGCCTAAATACGTCGATCAAACCAAACCAAACAATCATTAAATTTTTAACTTTTCTGCCAAATAAATATTAATAAAATATTTCTTCATGTACAACGAAATCAACATTTTTAATCATTCATTGGCAAAATTATAAAAACAGATAAACTATAAATTATTAATTAATTGCATTGGCTTGTAAATCAATCAACAGAAGAAATTAAATTATTAATTTATACAATAAAACGAGTTGATCAATATATACATATATGTATTCCTCATTTATTGTAAGCAGCCATATTTATGGAATATTTTTAATTAGTTCGTTATGTTAGCCGTAAAATTTCTAAATTGAAAAAGATTGTCACTCTGTTCTGAGATTCAATGCATATTCTGAACTATGCTATTAACAAATTATAGAAAAACTAAAGTAAATGCTCAGTACTAATAATAATTGAAGCTAATATGCTCTTTATTGTGAAATATTAAAGCATTTAACAAAGATATACCTCATTTATCGTAAGCAGCTATATATACGAAATATTTAAAAGTATTTCGTTATGTTAGCCGCAACATTTCACAACTTAAAAAGATTCCGTCATTTTGCTCTGATATCTATTAGACATCCAATGTATGTTCTGAACCACGCTATCCATAAATTACAGAAGAAGTAAACTAAATGCAACTTACTAAAACGAATGCCTTCGATGCCTTCATTTAAACCTTGTATTCACGTTCGTACAAATGTAGATGACTTAATTTGAAGAAATAAAAAATAATAAACGAAACGCAAAGCAGTTTTCAATAATATTCCATAATTTTCATCGCACGGAAAACGCCATCGCACTCGCACTGCACACCGTAGGCCAGCAATCAGCGACACTAAAGCCACGTAAACGTACGCATAGCAGTGGAATAAAAATTTGCATACATTTTCTGGTAAACAAGTCCTACTGTGGCTGCTATTCCGCACGTTGAGCAAACAACAATTTTCTCGACTTTTAAACTAAAACGCCACGAAAAGAATTATATGAGTTGCAACTTCACAATAGTAATTCTTTTGTTCTTCTCAACTACGAAATATACCATTGAATTGATAGAACGAAGCAATTTAAACGAAGTTTATCTAATATATTAAAAGTTCAGGCTATTTGTTAGCAACAGTTGCAAAGTAATCAAACCTCAAGGTCACACTTAAAAATTTGCATGAAAATTCTGGTAAACAAGTTCGATGCCTACATTTCATTACGTTCAACAGACATAGGTTTCGCAACCTTACATGCAAAATCACTACAACAGCAATATATGAGATAGAGGTTTACAATATTAATGATGTATATAATTCCTCTTCACATCTCGATATCATTAGATTGATAAAGTTATTAATTTCGTTTTCAAGCTGATGTCAGGTCCAATTATTTTTCATCACTCTTAAGCGTCGTCTTTTTAATATGCACATTTTAAACCGTAGTCTTGACGTTTGTTTGCTTTGCAGCTATAGCTCGTTAGCAATATGAACTGATAAATAAATAAATATATATATATAACTGCACTTGATGTGTTTTTTTAATCAACTTAATTGTACCTAGAAGTGGTGAATATCGTAATTTATATGAATTTCCATTTGATAACTGTCAGTGACAGATTCTGATTCTGTAGATTTGAACAACATGCATTCGTCGTAATGTTTTTCAAATCACCTAAATTTTTAAAGTTCGATGTATTGTTTTAGCTTTATAAAGTGGCTAAATTTTGTAAATAAATTATAAAAAAAACTTACCATTCTGTTAATTGCAAATTGCCCCATTTCACTTTTCACACTTTTCAAATGTTCTGCGGAAATTCATTTTTCGTAATTTATGCCTTTCTCTTCACCAACTTTATCTTTCGCTTCATTCATCTCTTTCATTGAGCTTGAACAAAGAAAAAACAATCATCTTTAATGAGTAAACTTTTTAGTCATATTGTCAATTTTTACAAATATCTGTCTGTGCTTACAATTATTTTATTTGGAATAAATTAATCAGTGTTCTCAGAAATTATCAAAGTTCATCACCGCTTTAATTGTAATCAATAGTTCATTAATATAAAAAGTAATAAACAAGTTATAAAAATTCATTCTTTACTCTGAAAATTATATTATATTTAAGTTAACTTTACATGCAACGGCCATGTTCCATAGATTAATTTATTATCATCTGACTGTTATGTTAAATCAACAACTCAGAGCTATTTGCTTACTGCGATGATGGAAATGGTCATTCCTTTGAAATCAAAAGAAAACGATTATCCCAAATCCAATCTCCAAAACTTGGTTACTTTGAGAAATTTGTCGAACACTGTTTGTTCTCTATCTTTACACTGAGTGTTGGGTTGTGGTTCTCACTGTCGTCAAGCCATGCCTGGTTTCAACCAAACGCATCTGTCATCCTCACAGTTCATATTTCTACATTCATTCGAGTATATTCAAATAAATTTATTAAAAAATAATATTTTTTAGAAAAAAACATTTAAAAAAACATGGATGGCAAACAAGCTCTCTCCACTAGGGATGTTCATCAGAAATTATCTGAGAACAGAATAATGCACTTGCACTTGACATTTACAAAATAGATTATCATCATCTTCGTGTGTATGAATCGAAAAATGCTTTATGCAGATAATTTCCATAAAGCTAAACAAACAACAGTTGATTGACTGAAACAAATGGATCAATATGAAATTGAAAATTATTCTCCACAATGAGATGATGATGATGGTGATAAAAATATTTTGCACCAATCTTCAAATACACTTTCTCAATATAAACAAAGCATAATAATAATAATTAGAGTAAAGTAATTTTTTTCAAACACATGTCAACATTTATGGATTTTAGAAAAAAATAATTACAAATCAATAGCAATTGTTCCCTTCCATTCTGCACTGATGCACAATTAGCCGTTGCGGAACACAACTGCTGCTTAAATGTCACCTAATACAAATGTAAAAATAAATATGATTCCGTTCAAATATAGAATGCAAAATTATTATTAAAAATAATATAAATGAAAAAAACAAACAAAACTCATGTAATTTTGTAAATAAATTTCAATTCAATTTAACAATAGTGCAGTTGGATATAATATGTGATGTTGCTTTATCGAGTATTCAATATCAAAGCAAGTGCATGTGAATAAATAAGAGGAAATTTTCATTAACAGCATTTAATTTAACACTTCATACAATTATAAGTGTAATATAAAAATCAAAAAAAAACAAGTGAATGATCATTGCAACTGTTGGTCGTGTTACTGTTGTGGGATCAACAGTCAAGCAGTAGGACAAAATTATCCCCCGTAAGTAGGAGGCAATTATCAAGCAGCTAAACCGAGAAAACAATTCGTTCATATAAGATTGTGGTGGTGGTAGCATACGTGACTGAATATATAATTTTCTATTAATTTCAAATAGAGCCCACCCAGGTAATAATTATTTTCTTGCATTTTATATTTCACTAACATTGGCATTTCATCATCTTGTCAATCTTGTCAATGAAAACTGATATACCAATTTAGCAGATTATCAATGCTATTTTTCAAATCAAATCAAAGTATTACCAAAATAGAAAAAGAAAACACAAACAAACAAACAAACAAAGATATCAATGTGCAAATACTGATCACACGTTTGCTTGCAAAAAGGAGAATCATTATTATTCACTTGGTTGTTTGTTGCGGAAAGAACATTATTACTGAATAATATTTAACAAATTAGATTGATAAATTGTTGCTGTGATGGCACATAGAACACGGAGATAGATCAACTTGAAATAAGAGTAAAAAATTAATGCAATTAATTACTATGAATTACAATTAATCAGCAGCTGTACTGATGGGTCAATTCAAATGAATAAATAACTGTATGCATATGCATATGCATAAAGGATGAACGAGATATATATAATATTAATGGAATAACAAGAACAATTGCGAAGTATGCCAATTGCAGAAAATGATGAAAAGAACAAAATTAAATAGTCAAAAGTGAGAAATTAATATCACAAGCGAAACAGATAAATTAAGTTGATGATTATTTTTGCTTGTAATTTGGTTTTGGTAAACAATGAGAAGCATAGAAAGTTTAAGCTGAATGGTGTTTTGACAAAGAGAATGGTTTTCTCCAAATGAAAAATTAATGAATAAAATATGGTCGAGAAGTTGATCATTTTCCACAGATCAGAGATTCATTGAATGCTGTTGTGAAAGTTGAAGTTGCCCAACCGAGGCATATTTACCGATCGATCGGTGTTGCTTTTAAGAGAAAGGCAACCGGTGCGGCACATCTGCTGTCCGCGACCACTAGGCATGCAATTTCAGCGTCAGCATTTATTTCAGCAAGCGTCAGAAAGCGTAGTAACCCGTGGCAACAGACGGAGCGGATTGTGTCTGCTTGGCGTTTTTCATTGTTCTCAAATGTCAAACCAGTGCTCGCCGCTTTCCATCCACCAAGTTGGCAAGCGTACGCGGTTCATACATAGCAGGCAAATTTCCCCATTACAAAGCAGAAGAAAATTATTATCCGTTGAAAAAACAATAAATAAATAAATAAAACTGGGTATCATATTGTTCGGTTCATTCTGTTTGTTGGTTGGAATGTCGAAAGCGGCTCAAGCCCAGATCGAATCACTTCGTCATCAATTGGAACAACTTCGCATGGAGGCTAGCCTTCCGAGAAAAAGAATTTCCGAAGTCTCCAGAGAGTAAGTTTTACCCATTCTTTTCCATTATTCATTTAAACTTAATCCTCCTCTAATATTAATCCATTCTTCTACTACTTATTTATTGTATTATTTTTTTCAAAGATGAAATGTATATATATACATATAGTAATTTCTCTTCTAAATTGAATACAAGGATACCTTTTTGAAGTGATCAATAACAAAATAGGCGAGCTTTGGAAATGTTTGCAAAATTGCCCAAGGCAAGAAAACAGTGATTCGATAAAACTGTTTTCAATACAGCCAATAGAAGCGTTTGTTGTAATGGGACGTTGCCATTTCAATATTGTAATAAAAATTGTGCAGTTGGACAAAGAATGCAAAGTCTTTGCAGAAAACAAGAGATATTTTCAAACAAAATCCATAGATTCTATATGCCAACAACGTCTATGCTAAAGTGCAATTTAAAGTTTAGCCGCCTTTGATTTGCTCGCACTGCTTCACTGTGAATAGCAGCAAATGCTAATTCATACCAATTCATAATTTCACTATAGTTTAAACAGTCAATTAGTTAATACGCTTAAATATGCATCAATATGCATGGCTGAATTTGTTTACAAGCGCAACTAGTGGCAACAATTCAGCGACAGTCACATTCTTTAAATTAATTCGGCCGCCATTATACATTATATACTCATATGGATTTTTATACATAACTCATTCATGCATAAAATACATCATAGATTTTTCAATTTGAATTTCTTTTTCTCCATTTTTGTTGGAAAATCACTTTTCACCAAATTGCACGAACGATTTGATGGAAAATACAAGGACTCCGTAAATTATGTGAAAATGCCCATTATTAAAGAAAACAACAATTTTATATAAGTGACACAGCGAAAGCGCTTAACTATTTCAGTACAACAATTAATATACTAAAATGAATAGGCATAATTATTGTAATTATAATGATTAAATTTTGCTTGCTCTTCATCAATTTACAAGTGCTCGGTAAAAATAATTTCATACACAATACAACGTAAAATATTATTTGAAACGAGCAGAAAATAATTAACGCCTATACACAATAATACTGACGCAGCAAAATTATAATCCTTTTATATCTGATGAAAATTTGCATGTATGTGTGTACATCACGAAGTAGTCATATTAGTTTCATTATTTTAAGCTAAGCTAAGCTGAGCGAAATAATAATAATACTAGTAATAATACAATGTAAAAGTTAAAAATTCTGCGAAGAGTATAATGATAAATTGTGTTCATTTGCCCATCGGCTAAGCTGTTAAATAACTTCATTCCACTGCTGATGATAAGAGATGTTTATAAACTGCAACTCCTGCATTCAAACTGATGATTTGAAACTGATTCAAATGTTCTTCATCCACCATTATATATACATAAAAATTGCTATTAAAATAAAATTTCATCTTTCGACAACCGTAAGAGCTGCGAAATTGATATAAATTCTGTTTTTCAGTCTCATGGACTATTGTGAAAAGCACAAATCACAGGATGTTCTCGTGACTGGAATTGCAGATTCGCACAACCCATTTCAAGAAAAAAAATCCTGTGTCCTGTTGTAGAAAAAGATTCATCATTCATCGCAATATTGTTTTTCATAGCATATAGCATAGTCAATACTGTTTGCTTCATCATCGAATAAACTGGTGAAATGGTGCACAACAAATTAATTCACTGCCTTGTTCTTTTCCGCATCATGTAAGTGACTAACAATAACATGGACATGGATGACAATGAGCACAATAGAGATGATGATGATGATGATGATCGTTGCTTCCTTATAACTGATTATAATTATTATTATTCTAATAATTCCAAAAACCATTTTTGAGCATGTTCGTTTGAATCAATTTTCCATACCCGTTGTTATTTTTACTGATAGGAAAATAAAGCAAAAAAAATCCTTCTCACACTTGATTCTCTACAATGTACATGTGTTCCGTTTGCTTGTAAAATTTAATGATTAATTCACAAATTACTTTTTTTGGAACTATCAAAACGAAAGAAATTAATTTTCACATTCAGCGATGAAAAATGCATTGGAACACAATTTTTATAGCGACTATTTTATCATAACATCTCTCTCTCTCAATCTCTCTCTCTCTCTACATTTGTTCGATAAAACCATTTACGAACAAAAATAATACAACTAATTTTAAATGACATTCAAATGCATAAATACAGTCAATTTCAAAATGATTCTTAACAAACTGTATGACTGAAACGTGCAGAACTAAAAAAATCGACTTTGGAAAAAGTTAGCATAGATGATGATGAACAATGACCTCTAAGATGATGAACATAATTTACATCTACTAATTCAGTTACAATAATTCATCACGGCAATAGTTGCGCAGAGATCAGTTTTAATTGCGCCATCAGTGAATATTAATACTAATAAATGGTCAATATTGCACAAATAAAGAAATCTGAGAATTCTTACCTGAGAAAAGAGCTCAACTGTGCGTGACAAGATGAACGTGTGAATGGCATGAGAACAATAACCGATTTGTGATCATTTTCTTCTGCTGGATATCCATGCTGAATTGACAATCAAGCCATCAGCCAAACCAATCCATATTCACTGCCTTTCTTTCTATCTTTTTGCTTTTGAAGCATCATCTGAGCAGCAGTAGTGCCAACTGAAAATTATTATCAATTGTAATGGCAAAAATCAGAAAAGAACGAACAAAAAATATTCTACATATTAGCTGCTTCAATGAATTGGAAAAGCATAATAATATTTTATCACTATTGCAATTCCATTCACGGTTACAACTTAAATAATCGTACTTATTAATTCCAAAAAATAGAAGAAAAATGAAACAAAACTGAAAAAAAAAATTCATTCCACACATCCACAACAGCAACAGTTCGAATATTCATATCGTTGTTGTCAGCTTTGGCATGTTGTGCCATTTATCCAGAACAATTAATTATCACGTGCATGCATGAACAACATTCGATTAACAGAAAATTAACAACAATAAAGTGTTATTTATTGGATAAATAAATTAAGAACGAAATCACACAGTAGGGAAAAAATAGTGTAGGAAAAATGTATAAAAAAGCACCACAAAATGAATCACCATGAATGAATGAATGAATGAAAACAACAGCTTGTATATTAGCACAATGATAGTTATTATGATCATTATATATTGAAATTACTGGTGAGAATGAGAATTATCAGCATGTGCAAAAATTGAAAATAACTTACACAACAGTTTTCTTTCTACTGTAGAATTGTAATTCTAATGTGCAAGATTAAATTGCACCATCGTCGTCCTCATTACAACAATGATCATCATGATTATCTCACAGTTTTACAATGTTACATAATATACGATTGATCGATTGTTTTACTCTGTTTGAGTTTCGGATTCAGAATCGTCAAAAGTTCGTTCACGGACAGAAGATTCAGAAGTGAGTTTTGCAGAACCGGCGGCAGTCGACGCCGACGCTGGACGTTTCACTAAAAGATTGTTGAAAAACTGCGCCAAAGCTCCTTCGGAGCTCGGTCCCACCGGACCACCGCCCACCGAACCGGCGGCACCGGCGCCGGTTCCGGTACCGCTGACAGTTTGCATTGCTATTTTGCCGATGCTGTCTGCTTTCTTCGACTGCGCGGATGTTGCGGAACCGCCGGCAGAAACGGATGCGGACGAAAACAGACCGTTCGACGACTGACCACCAATGGGCGACGGTCGACTTTTGTCCGACGAGTGACGTGGTGAAGTGATACTCATCGGCATCGGTGAGCTGCCGTCTGGACGATGCTGACCAGGCGACTGGGTGTTCGGCAAAGTTGTGTTCAGCAACGTTTGCAAACGTGCTAGAAAAGCTTGTTCGTCTTCGATTTTCATTTCCAACTCTTTCTGACTTGCACATCCGCTAAAACTACTATTACCACCACTACTGCTACTATTACTACCAGCACTAGTATTAGCATCACCAGCAGTGATGTTGTTGTCGTTGAAGCTGTTGTTCAATGGATTCACAAGCTGATCGCTGAAACGATTCAGAAAAGCCTCCTCTGCCCCCTCGGGTAAACCGTCTTCGATGATGCTTATTTTCTTTTCATTATCCCATCCGGCCGGAATGAACATCGCCTCTTTGTCAATTACGCATGCCGGTTGAGTGAACGGAAAACCAAAAACACGATGCAAAATATACTTGTACAAGAGATCACAATTGCGACCCTCTTTGACATTGGTGTAAACAAGTGCGGCGCCGTGTTTCAAGCAAAATTGTCGAATTTGTTTCTGGATCAAATCGCAATCTTCGTCTTTCAAATCAAACTGCTTCTCGTACGATGACAACAAATCGCACTTGGTCACAACAACAATCAACGGCAAGCCCAAATTTCTGGTCAACGTCGACTGGCCGAGCGGCAACAAAATCTGGTCCGGCTCCATGCTGGGCACCTTTTGCCCAAGTTCACTGTGCGAGCTGCTGTCCAACGGTTCAACGTATTCTTGCCAAAATCGAACCTGCCTTTCGCGACATTCCGACAACACGTGCGTACTGTACAAGCCGGACTGGTTCAGATGCTTTTCCAGCACGTCGGTCCAGCGCTGCAACGACTGCCCAATATTCCACGGCTCGGCCATTGAGCAGCAAATCAACGCGACGCTGTGTTTCAAATTTTCCGCCGGCAAAGCGAACCGAAGCAACGGCGCGTACAGAGGATCCCCGTCCAGAACCCATACGCCCAAACGTGGAACATCGCCGGCACTAATATCCGGCAAACTGCTGCTCAACTGGTAAGCGTACGAGCCGACCTTGTAGTCCGGGTTGATTTCCAAATAGTGATATTCGAATCCAGCTCCCTTTTTCGGCTCTTCCACACCCTGAAGTCTGGCTACCATCGACGTCTTTCCCGAATCGCTGTCACCCAACACAATCACCGACGCTGTTGGCAACGCACACTTGGACCTCGACTGCGTCTCACAAAGTATCTTGCTCCATATTTCTTCTTTCACCGTTGACTGCGCTGTGGGCATTGTTATTTATTAGAATAATTCGAACTTCTACAATATAAACAAAAAAAATTAATATCAAACAGTACAGAGAGCACAACAAGAGCCAAGCACTCGCTCAACGCACACAGCACGATCGGAGATAAATTTCAATTCTCCTTCATCGAACAAATATGAAACGCACACACATATACACAACACACTCAAAAAATATGTAAAAAAATTTTTAAATATTCTTTTTTCTTTACTACCATTTTGTTTTCTTTCGAAATAAATTCCATTTTAAACTGTACAACAATTGGCAGAAATAATTTACAAAATGAACAAACAAACGCAACCAAACGGAGATTAATAATAATAATAATGCTGATAAGCCGACAATAATATAAAAATAATTAAAAAAAGAATAAGTTTTTTCGTTATTTCACAAAATACGAACGGCCAATAATGGAACGTAGAACAAAATAACACTACACCGATCAGTAAGTAGTTGTGTGTTATTTTATTCTGAAAAAGACAAACCAAAAAAATTAAAACAATGCTTGAAACAAC
Source organism: Trichinella spiralis (assembly GCF_000181795.1). NCBI lineage: Eukaryota > Metazoa > Nematoda > Enoplea > Trichinellida > Trichinellidae > Trichinella > Trichinella spiralis. The sequence goes on from NW_003526941.1 coordinate 7,146,177, forward strand.
ACAAATATGAAAATGCAATATGAATAAGGTAAAAGAAAAAATCAGCCAAATCATGTAGAAAAGAGACAATTTTAAAAAAAGCAAACTGGAGGTACGCGAAGAGGAAAACACGCAACATGTGTTCGTTTTCAATCGGAAATTTCCCCTTGTGTACTACTACTAGAAGCAGAGCAACTACTACTATTGCTGCAGATACTGTTTCTATTGTTTCTATCGCCATCATCATTATTACTCCTCTTATTATTCTTCTTATTAATGATGCTACAACAATTTCTCTTGCGGCTCCTGCTCCTCCTACTACTAGTACTATTACTACTACTACTACTACTACTACTACTACTACTAGAAGTAACTGTAGTAGTAATTATTACGGAATTACTGCTGCTGCTGCTGTTGCTGTTGCTGCTTCCGCTGCGGTTCCTGGTGTTGTAATATCCATTGCTGCTGCCGTTGTTGTTGGTGATCTTGTGGCCGTCAGTGACTGGATTCGAAAGTGAAGATGAAAATGAAGCAGATGAAGAAGGTGGAGGAGCTGTTGAAGTGTTGTGATTGCGAAAAATTTGCGGAAACAAAGCCCGATAAGCTCGCAAAGCGTTCTTGGCGGCGTTCATTTCGGCCTGCTTCACGCTGTGCCCTTCGCCGGTGGCCAGACGCTCGCCGCGGAAATAAACCGCTACACGGTAGACGCGGGTATTCGTGGGACCTTCAACGCAAACCACCTTGTAAACCGGCATGTCCGGATCACCGCCGGACGGATTGCGCAACGCCAGACAACACTGCTGCAGTTGGGATTTCGGATCGCACCAACGCTGCTCTTCTATGAACTGCTTAAGGCGTGGCAGAAAGCAGTGACGCACGAACGCCGCACAGTAATCCAAACTGTGATCGACGAACAAAGCGCCCAAAAACGCTTCGACCAAATCCGCCTTGTCCTTCATGCGCAATTCTTGAGGTTCGTTGCGCAAAAATGCCGGCGGTTGCAAAATAAAATTCGGAATTTCCAAATCGTCACAAATCACCGCCTGGGTACGGTTGTTGACCAACGAGCTTCGCAACAGCGACAAATGTCCCTCTTGGTGGTCGGGAAAGTGCTTGTACAAATATTCCGTGGTGACCAGCTGAAGAACCGAATCGCCCAAAAATTCCAACCGCTGGTTGTGACCCAAAGTGAGAAAATTGTAACCGACACACTTGCGCGTGAAGGCCCTGGCCAAAAGACGGATGTGGTTGAATCGCACGCCGATGCGTTGTTCGAATTCAGTCAGCTTCTGCAACGTCGGACACTGGTGGATCAAGTGACGATCACCGTCCGGATATTCTTGTTGCAACGGATGGCGCGGGGGGTGGAACCAAACCCAATGCAACGCTTGGTTCCAATCGGGCGGAAATAGAAATCGTCCGAAAACACGGTCCGCGACGTGGACGCCACCGTCCAAATAGACCGCACCCAGGATCGCTTCGAAAGCGTTCGCCATCGCGTGGCGCATGTCCTCTTCGAAGCACAAATCCGGACCGTGGGCGAACAGCATGAATTCGTCCAAGCCCATCTTCGCCGCCAACTTCGACAAATGACTATTCTGAACCATCAACGTTCGGTACGGGGCCAAAGCACCTTCTTCCAAATCGGGAAAAATGTAAAACAGATGAATGGTGGTCAAAAATTCAATCACCGCGTCGCCCAGATATTCCAGACGCTCGTTGTTCACCGTGCTCGAAGCACGACTCTTCTTCTCGCCCATCCTGGACATCACGTTCACTAGACAACTGACACCACGCTTCCGGCTGTTCCACGGGTTGGTGCGCTTGGAGCCGAACTCCAGCTGCCTCAGACCACAGTTGTTGAGCACGTTGCGCACGTGATCGGCATTAGTGCCGCTGTCGGCCCGGTAAGAAGGATGCGTGAACGCCAATTCGAGCAGGCTGGGCTTACGGAACGAATAGTCGATGCGTTGTTGGAAAACGCGCAGGCAACGATGAAAGCGGATATGGTTGAGCAATACCAACAAAATCAGACAATGCTGCACCACGTCCGACCAAATACCGGTCTGCATGAAACCCTGACAAGAGACTTCCATGATCAGGTCACGCTTGACGCTGTTTTTCGCCTTCAGTTCGGTCAAGTGAGCTTCCATTTTGGCCAACTTGGCCCGGTCTTCGGTCCTCGGATACGACTGAAGCATCACTACCCGTCGAAATTTGGCAAACCGCTTCCAAGCACGCTGGTATTCGGGCGTGCCGGCATAGGTAGTGACCGTCGGGTGACGGCCAAAGTGTACAATTACCGAATATCCGTCGGGCGCTTTCTGCATTCGGTCGAGCTGATCGAGCCGAAGCGCCACGGGACGTTTCCACGGATTTGCCACCACTTGACCTTTCAACTTTTCGCTGAACTTGTCCAAATGCTTGTTGACCCGGTCGTTGAAATCACCCCGCTCAGCAGGTTGGTCGAAAATCAACCTACAATTCTGCAACAAATGCTCCAAAACAACCGACATCGGCAACATCTGCTGCGTGCATCCAGTCTTCTCTTTCCGCTTGCATACGAATCTCGGATAAATGTGAAATATTGGGCAGCCGTCTTCCACATTGGCAGCAAACAACTTCACGTCGTACAATTCGAGCAATTCGACAAACACATATTCCCAAAATAAATCCAAATCACGAACGGAAAAAAAATCTGGCACCACCTCTTCCACCAGCGACACTTCGTAATCAATGTTCCACCGATTCAAGCGACACAACGGCATGTTGCGGTCAATCAGTTCGTGGGAAAGTATGCCAAAACCGTCGAACGAGTATACTTTATCTTTGTATTCAATTTCGGTTATGGAAAATTTTTGAAAAAGATTCGCCTGCGGTTTGATAACAACTCTGTAATAATGCAAGCGGTTAGCATTGTTCGACAACGGATCGCACGGTTCCACTCTAGCTTCGCCAGGATATCTTCCATGACTGATACCCTTCTGTCTAGCCCTCCAGCAGCAACGACAACTCGGTCCGTCGTTCAGCTGACCTGCATCGTTGTACCATATGTCAGGATGTAGACGAGCCGGATGTCTGCGTTTCCGTTCCAACTCTTTCAGCGCATCCTTGAAGCGACCATTGTCATTCACGTCGTAGTTGTTGTGGCTGTCGCCGTTTAAATTTCCATTTGGTTGTTTCCCACCTTCGCAAGCATTCTCTTCATCCTGTTCATCCGACTCAGCCGAGCACTGCAATTTCACGGGACTCTGCGAAGCACCATCATTTTCGTCCTTTTGCCATGTCTGTTTCGCAGAGCGAAATAACTGCACTACATGCTGGTCGAACTCGCAGTGTAAAGCAGTCAACTTCTGCGTCGCAACTTTCACATCCGATTGTCCACAGGCAATGGTTTTGTAATAGTCATGCGCAGATACGCAACTGACCGTCAAACGAGGAGATGACTGAGAAAAAATCGTCACCTCCTCCTCTTCTTGTTCTTCATCGTCAATGTCAAAATCTTGGTCAATGAAATCGTTCAAACCGACTAGCAACGGCTCTTCAAAACTGCTAGATGGATTCTGATCCATCGAATCGCTTTCTTTAGATTGAGGCACACTCAATTCTTCCCGAACACATCTAGTCGATTTCATAGATACTCTCTATTCAACTGCAGCAAAACACACACACACACACATATGTATACCCTGAATAAAACGTCAATAATTATTAATTTTCAAATCCTAAATTTTATACAAAAATAAATTTATAAACAAAAACATGTGCAAATAATTGATAAATTTTAAATGCATAAACGATTACTTCATTTAAAATACAATATTGCGTTATTTCACACATATTGCACTAAAAAGTGAATAAACAATGCTCAAATGAGCAGTTACTGTTACAATTACGCATTTTAATTATAAAAGAACCAACAAAAAGTAAATAAAAATAAAAACAAACAAAAAAGAAGACTTATTCACTATTCACTATGAAATTTTCTCGAGAACTACTGGCGAGATTAGCAAGCAAAAGCGCCTGGAATTAGATTAGCATTTGAAGTATGGAAGAAAAACAACATGATTGGTTTGGTCAATAGAATGAAAATGGAAAACTTTTCAAGAATTAATTACAATCAACAAACGTTAATCAAAAGTATGCTTGAACGAAAGTGCAAAACATGCCTGAACATACGGAACAGAATAACAACAACAAACATTTAATCGTTTACAATATTGGCAAAACATAAATATACAATAAAGTTTTCAAGCTACAGCAATAAATGTAAAAGTTTAAAAATATCGGAAGCTTCGAACCAATTAACACTTCATCTATCACTCACCAGCTACGCCGCAGCAGACGCCCACGCTATATATCCGCAGTCATAAACAGTTACATTCAAGAACGACAGTATTCCAATTGTCATACGATACACTTAATGGTAATCAAGTACAATTCTTAAGATGCCACCAAAAACATTCCTTGAATAATAATAATTGAATAAATAATATTTTTGTTAATAGAATATTATTTGAAGTTGAAAATTACAAAATTTAGCAAAACCACTTTTTACTTGTTCTACAAAAAATTATCAATGAGAAGAGAGAGATGTGTCATGAAGTTGCATAGTTTAAATAATCTTACTGAAAACAAACAGTCGTAGTAGCACAACTGTTCCAAACGTCTTCATAAACAGCTGAATAATTATGGTTTATTGTTGCGTTGAAATTGCTCCGAATGAGTCGTACGAAAAATAACTGCAAACTTGGAAAAAACACATTTGAACCGACATATAACTTTGGCAAGAGTTATAATATCATTTCAAATGAACGATAGCAGTTTATTTTTCACAATAACATGGACAAAATTGGTCAACGTGTTTACAGTAGAAAACAGAGAAAAGCAGAATGTACAACAACCTTTGCATGCGTCTCTACATTTCATCCTCTCTTTTGAAAGAAGTTTGCATCTTGCCACAGGCCACAGGCCTGCACATCTGCAGCAGCCAAATGGACAAATTTTGTACAAAGAAGAAAAAAAATGCATAACTTCACGAAAATACAAAATACAATCGCAGTGTGTGTGTGAAGAAGAACAAAGTTCAGCAGTGAGTGAGATCAGAGAGAGTAAAGGAAGAAAAAGTTGGTAGTTTTTCATCTTTGTAAAATATTGCATTTCTTTTCGATTTCTATTCCAGTTTCTTCTTTTGCAATCTCTTTCTCGCACTCACTCTCACTTTATTTATTAATTTCCGCCTGGGTGTTTGTATTATTTATCCTTTCTCATAAAACTTCCAAACAAATCAATCGGAATTGGAAAAACGATAGTTGAATTATGTTCGGCAGCGATGCTACTCAACGCCTGCAAATGTCTAAGCTGTATAGCTACTGGAGAATCGGCCAACACGTCTGCAGCTTCTTTCAAAGCACGACTAGCTTTCATCTCCCCTTCGGCGGCCACCACTTTAGCCCGAGCTTCACGAGCCGCTTCCGCTTCGGCTGCCATTGCTCTGGTCAACTGTTGCGGCAAACGAATATCTTTCACCTCGACACGTTCTACCTTGATCCCCCAATGTTCAGTACCTGCAACAGAGGAACAAAATAATAAAACCAACCAATTCTGTTCTGCCCAATGTACAATGAAAAAAGTATATGCGCTTAAAACGGTATGCAGAAAGCAAAACAAATTATTCACCTTCGTCGAGAATAGTTTCCGTCAGCTGCGCAATCGCCTCTCGTTCGCACAACATTTCTGTCAACGTTTTCATTCCAAGCGCATTTCGCAGTGTCGTTTGAGCCAACAATTTCGTACTGTATATAGCGTCATCGACATTGTTCACCGCAGCAATTGGATCCGAAGTACGGAAATAGACCACCGCGTCCACGGATACAGTAACCGAATCTTTGGATAATATTTCCTGCGGGGGTACGGCATAGGATACGACACGAAGATCAATTTTTCGATAAGTATCAATACATGGCATAATGAACACAAGTCCTGGTCCTCGAGCAACTACAACCAATATCAACGTGTAGCAAGCAAACAAATATAATTATTCAAATACCTTCAAAACTGATTAAAAGAGATTCAAAAATCTGCAACTACTACTCAACTACTAGTCATACAATGCATTTTTCAAGTGACTGCTATCAATCTGTCAATTATTATTATTATTATTACAAATTTCAAATACTCGTTAGCAAACATTCTGAAAATAATTTCAAAATGTTATTTATTAAACTGAATAAAATAAAATAAAATATTAAAATTACATTTTAAAAATAAAACGAGTATAAATTACATTTGAGCGAACAGAAATTACGCTTAGAACAGCTCCCACTAATAAATAATCTCACATTCGATTATATAATTCAATTATAATTGAAACACCGCTTCACGCAAAGCAGCACCAATAAATAGACTTTCAAATGAAATGTCATCAGCTGTTCAGTGAAATCACGTCACTGTGCATAAACAATTTTACAAAATTTAATTCAACTTTTCAGAAATCGAACCAAACATCATCAATGCAATTGATCATAATTCATACTCGATGCTAGCCGAGAAAAAAAAGCTCGCAAAAAAACTATAATTTAGAACTTTGCAAGAAATATAAAGTATCTTCCCCAGCCATCAGAATTGTTACGAAGAAGCTATTTATTATGATGATAAGCTTCAAAATTCTTTCATAAAAAATGCAAAAAAAGTCTATTTCTTCAGCTTTTTCCATTTTGAAATAAAATCGATTATTTTCATTTAGAACAAAAAATTTCCCTTGCCTAATATTTATCATTATGTAAAATAGCATCATAAAGAAAGAAAGCAAAAAAAAAAAGAACAACTCTGTCCGTACAATGCTAGCTAATATATTGCTTCTTCTTGCCTCTTGCGCATGGATTATTTATATTGACTAGCGCAATTATTTATCTGCATGCTGCAATGGTTTAATTTCATTTGTAAGAATTTCATTCATTGAATGCGACAACGTTGAAATCATTTTATCTGTGAAAAATGTTTGCTTTTGATAAAACCACTTTAAAAATCCTTTTTTTTCTCTCTTTTTGCTTTGAAAATTATCAATGCGATCATTGTTCAACATTTTAATTACTAAAAACTAAAATAAATGAAAACCTACTTACTGACTATACATACTACCATGACATCGGTTATTTGAAGCGAACAGTTAAAAATAGATTTCAATAGTGGAACAAAAAAAATCTCTTGCAACCTTATCAAAACAGATTAGAATAAATCAAGCTTTCATTAAAGCTGCAAAGTCCCAACTTATTCTCTTTAAAAAGTGTTATATTCAATTATTTAAAACAATTTTTAAACATTCAATAATGTCTCTCTGTGTGTATGTAAGCTTCGACAGTTAATAACTAACAAGCTATTCATTCACCAGTGATTGATAAATTGTGTGTCAAAATGTGGGAATGGCAGTAAAATTTTCAGAAATAATAGAAGTTCAAAAAATAATATTTTCAATTTACAATAATCTTAATAAAACAATACATCATCACCATTATCTGCATGAAAGCAAAATAAGGAGTTGCTATTTGTGATAGAATATTGAATGCATTGGATAACATTTAAAATAAGAGCCGTTACAGTTGAATTGATCACAAATCTGATTAATTAATTGCCAAAGAAAAGTGTTTCAAAAAAGAAAAAACTTTCCCACTCATTTCATCAATCAATATAACTTATATACTTATTGCTGTTGGCAGATAATCCTGAAGCTGAATTTGCGTTGCAAAACGGAAGTTACACTCGTTGTTTCCCAATGAAAAGAGTAAAGCAAAAATAAAAATTATCTACACAGTAATAATTAATTTTTTTTGTCCAATGCAACAGAATAGCATTGATTTTTTCCATCAGAGCAACTAACTTTGTAGAATAATTTAGCAGAAATTGTGCAGAAGAGGTAAGTGGTGGAAAAACTTACCGCCAGGCATGAGTCGACCAAGGCGAAAGATGACCACACGTTCGTATTCTTTAACCACTTTCAGGCAAAAGCACATGGAAAAAGGAAACGTAATGGCGACGATAAACCAAGATAAGCCGGTAAGAATGTAGCCAAACCAAATGCCGATGATTTCAAAATCGGCGGGAGAATCCGACTGCACCGAAGGGGATGCCCATTGTTGCTTGGTTTCTTTATGCATACCGGGCGAGCTCATTTCTATTTTAGGAAAGAAAAAAAAACCATAAGTATATCACAAATTTTGAAAATCAAACTGTACAAAACAGAAATGCCTATGCAAACGGAATTCAACGGTGCGGTAAAAAGAAAAGATAACAAAGTTCAATAAAGCGAGACTGAGCTGTTGTCGGCTGTCGTCTGCTTGCTTATTGCCCACATCTGAGCTTCTTTTAGCTTCATCTAGCCGCAATCGATTTCTAACCGTCGCAAATGTCTTCTCTTCCATCTTTCAATAACCCCCCCCCTCCCTCTATACTTCGTTGTCCTTCGTTTTCTTTCTTTCTTTCTCTATCACCCTCCGTTTACCCCCCTCCTTCCCCCTATTCCTGCCCCGCCCGTCTATCTCCCTCCCTCTCTCTCTACGGCTCTACTATTTTTCTTGTTCATTTCTCTCATCTGTTCAATTTCATCAAATCCGTGTATAAATCGATGACCTTTTTGTAAAACTCGTTAAGAAACATTCAGAAAATGCAAACGACATCAACGACCAAAACATGCCTCCACTGACGCAATTGTTGCTGCAGAAAAACATCCAAACGCCTCACCTTGTTATCCGATAAACTAATCCACCAAATGCACACAACACCAAACCCAGCAGTTTGCCAATCTGCATTGGTCATTTTTACTGTCTAAATTTTGCGTGAAAAGATTTGAAAGGAAATAATAAAAAAAAAACAATATAAAAATTTCCTCTATTCAAAAAGCAAAATTTACCAACCACCCTCGAATATATTTTTCTGCAACAGAAACAAAATCTCACTATGCGTTCATTTGAAAATCAATTCAACAGAATTCACTGAACAGAATCTTTTTTTTTGAAAAATTTTCATTAAAAACTTTACAATATAACTCTTTTACTATTTATAATTTTTCATCGATTTCATCTATAATTTATAATACTGGAGCATATCATTAAATCGTTTTTCGTAGTAATAATTAATTCAGCATTTTTCAGTTGAAAAATTAATCAACATTTTACAAATAAATGAATATTTTCTGATGATAAAACAATAAATCAAGTCCACTTAATTCAAACCAATTTCACTTTTATTTTCATTCATCACACTTCTGACAAATCTCTCTCTCCCCTCAGGCAACAATAATGAAAATTGCATAAGTTGAATTTGAACTTTGAATCGCAAAATTTTATACTTCCTCATATATAAGATGCGAGAACGATTAGAAGAACATAAAAGAACGTACATATTTATATATATATATATCATATCTGTAGTTATAATCGATCGTTTTTCAGTAAACTCATTAAAAAGAATAGCAAATAGAGCAAAGGAAAAAAAAATTTAATCTCAATAGTTTTTCTATCTTACGTTGACAGATCTGAAGAGAAAATAATCAAAAACAGTAATAACAATGAATATGGATGAGCTTTCATTTTGAATAATAATGTAAAACAATAATGTGCGCTGCATCTACTTTCTCAGAATAGATTTTAAAAAACTCAATCAAACTTTTGCTCATTTTTTGTGATGCTGCAAACATTTGTTTAAAAAATCAATAAAAACCATAGAAAATGTACCCATTTGAAGGCATAACACCAGCAACAGAAAGCGTAGACAAATGGACTACTATTCTAGCGTAATATATAAGCGTAGAAGCATAACAACAGCACTGAACAAATAATAAGTGCATATAGCAAGCAGCAAGCAGGCAAACAACCGAGCAGTAGTGGTGGAAAGCATCACTAGCAGCAAGTAAGCGAAGAAAGTTAATATGCCCGACGGGATAAAATTTGTTTTCCTCCAACAACTTACATACAGCCGACATGGATCGATGATCACCTCCTCACTAACACATACACATACGCATATGAGCAATGAAAAGAAAGCTGATACTTTCCAAAACAAAAGAAATATTTTAATCTTTGCCAACAAGTAATTTATTGTAGAAAAATAAAGCCCAGAAGAAAAACAATTGCATCGATACTTATGCCATAATCACACAAAGTGATATTGGAATGTTGAACAAATTTTCGGCATTCTGTCTTTGTCAACAGGCCGCTTGCGGCCAAGATATAAAAAAGTTATGCCAACATTAGCAATGGATTCTTACTGATCAATAAAGCAGCGATAAACAAGATTTTTTTTCAAATAAACAATTAATAACTCTCTATACGTATATGTATATTATGCCATACTTGAAAAAAAATAATTCTGTATTCAAATTTGGATTAGAACCTTTGCAAAATGTGCCAAATTTCGTCGGCAAAACCACCAATTCACAATTTCAATTTACAACTAGACAACTGTAGTCAATTTTCAATAAAAGTAGTCATCTCCTCGTTGCTATATAGTTCAAACCGACAACAAAATCAATACATCTATGGTATGCATTACACATACGACAGGTAAATGAAATATACACATTAATCATTGAAATAAATCATAAAATTGTCCATTAATCACTTAAATTGTTAGAATCACTGAACCGTTCACAAACGAACCCTTAAATAATGACGAAAAGATTAAAACGTAATTGTTAAAGTGGAGATGGAAGAAAAAAAATTGTTCACACATTCCGCTAAAATATCTCATCATGTCCATTGAATTTTTAATTATGCCCTCTCTCTTCAAGCGTTTATACTGACAATATGTTAACAGGAAAGAACGAGAAAATAAAACAATTTCTCATGAAAATTTTAAATTCTCAAATATCACAACTAATTTTTAAACAATAAAAAAAGCATATTCACGAAAAAGCAAAAACTCTCAACACCGACAAACACTCTTACCAATTTGGAGATGACTGCGCTTCATCAGTCAGTAGCCAACAGAATCGAAACTATTCGACATTTTTGGTTTTTATTGTACACTGTGTTTTGCTTTTGATTTTTTAAATTTTATCAGAAAATATTTTAATCCAATAGCACAACCACATTGAGCAGTGGTGAGGTAAACAGAACAACAGAACGCCCAAGTAAGTGGTAAATGAAAATTTCTGCCTATCGATAAATATAAATAGCTGTTCACATCACATCCCACACTGAGACTATTGCAACCGCTATCAATATTGGATTAAGCAACTCCAGGGCACACAACTGAAGCAGCTAAGATACCGTTGAAAATAGATAACCCATTTTACAAATTACTTTCATGTCAAGACAACAAAAAATAGGATCAAATCATATCAAAGAGAAGTGGATAAATAATAAATAAATAAAAAGTGAAAATTTTCTGATTTCACAAGCACACTTGTTAAGATGGCGATACAAATAGAAAATGTGATTGAACACCAAAATTGACGTCGTCAACCAGCCCGCTCCAGCGTTGAAGCCGATCGTTTGATGCATGCTCATATTCGATCGACTGCTTTACGCCAGGCACTAGTTGGTTGGTGGTGTTTGAATTCAGATCTGAAATCGATGGAAACCAAAGCTTGCCGACAACTTATGAATCAAAAGCAATAGCAACGAACTATATTTATTCGTCGCTTCATGTCAAATTTGTAACAAACAAAAATTATACACTGATCCAATGGCAAAACAAAATAAATATAAATTCATGAAATTTTTATTAATTGCGATTCATTATTCATTCATCACACACACACACAGATATATATACATGTGTGTGTGTATGCATGTTGTGTGCATATGTTGCATCTTAAAAATACAATGCAAAAATGCACATTAATATTATGAAATTGAATAATTTAAAAAAAATTATCAACTCTGATAAAGTTCAAACCAAATTTAAACAAAAGCAATCACCTTATCCGTACTGTATTGACAGAAAATTTCAAGGATAAAAAAATTGAAAGTAAATTAAAAAGTATGAAGAAAAGGCAAACTGAAAAAAAATTAAATACATTATAAGAAGAATTATTACGACAATCAGCAGCAATGATTCATCTTCAACGTGAACATGCTGCAATAAATTGTCTATTGGATAGAAAAAAATCTGAAATTTACGTCAATACATGCGTAGATGAGTAAAAACATAAAAGTATGAAATGCATATAGAATTATTTATTTCCATGCACATACTGCTAACAATTGCTTCTTTAAAATAAAAAATAAAAAACTTTGCTTAGTAAGATTAGGTATTCTGGACAAGAAATCATTTTTCAATAAATAACGAAAGTTTAAATTCAAGTGTCGTATTACAATTATAGGAAAAATTTAAAAAAAATTCAACCCAAATCTCATTTGGAAAATTGTCACAATAAGCTCGTCATCAACTGTTCAATTCAAATATTCACCAAAGATACAATTATTGCAAAAATACGGACTACTGAATACAGCGGAACATCCGGATGGAAAAAAGAGAGAAATATTAACTGCTGCTATAAATGCACTTCCTAAATATCTGACATCTCTGGTATGTTAGCTGGCCGATAAAAATTAACTAAAAAAAGAATGGAACAGAAAAAAAACTAATCACTTTTTTCGTTCTTCACCTGAATTTCTATGAAAAATGAGCGAAGATACTTTTTAAATGTAATTACAAATTACATACAATCTGCCCAAATCAATGCTGTGAAAACTTACGCTCAGCAATCATGTGAAGATAAAAGCATACCGAAAAAAAATTAATTTAACTCTATAAAACTAATTTAAACCAAGATATTGCCATACGACTTTTAAACAAGTATATACCCCCATAAGTATTAGTAAAAATGATACTTTGAAAACAGAACAATTTTTATTCAGTGCATAAGCTAAAAGTAGCTCATTACAGAGATTGAAATAAATTAATTAGAAAACGAAAATTAAAAATCCTACGTAGACAAAACTAACTATATTTGAATCAAATTTGACAGTAAAAATTCAAATGAAAACTATTTAATCGTTTACAGTTTCATCTCCAACATTTCCGACATCGTATGATTATTCTTTTTTTCCTTTCGTTTCATTCACAACAGAAATTTAAAATCAAGTACAAATCTTTCAAATTAAATCTTACGAATACAGAATATTTTAAAAAAGATTTTCAAAGAATGAAAATGTACAATACACAGATTTAATATTAAATAACAACATTATTATTAATCTGAAATTTAAATTTTAAAAGCAACAAAACAAATAAATATATAGATATTTATATTGTCGTTATTGTTTTGATCTCATTTTCTAAATTACATACACACTTTCAAACACAACTGCAAAACACACAACGCAAGCAATCCTGACAGACAAGTTGCGTTTGAAAAAATCTGGCATATCTAGAATTGTGGAAAAAAAGAGCATCTGTTGACAGCTTCAACAAAGTGTACATGCTTGTCAATCATGTTTTAAATTTTTAATTTTTCACTGCAACATATAATAAAAATGCTACTGCCGCTGCTGAACATATTAATAAATATTTCTGTAATGTTAAATTTGAAATATGAAATAACAAGAAGAAGAAGAAGAAGTTGTTGTGTTTATCTCATCTATCTCCACAGATGATATTGCTCAGATGCAAATGTTAAAAAGTATAACTTGCAACGTCCCCGGACATTTTACATTATTACCACAAGGACAAAAGAATAATAATGAAAAAGCGTCAATTGTGGTCAGCTGATTGATGCACGATTTTCCAAATCCCGCCTGGATCCTTTTACAGAACAAAAGATACTTTTCCGCTTTGTTCGACAAAATGACTAACTACTATTCTCATAAATCAATGGAATGTTTGAATCTGTCAACGAAACTACTTTTCAAATTAATCGATACTACCAGTGGAAATGATCAAAAATAGAGGCGGAAAAGAAAAAGAAATGTTAGTATTCGTCGTAAGAAGAAGAAGAGAACATACCAGTTTCTGCAGATGATGCAGCATTACTTGCAGTAGATGCCCGATGAGCAGTAGATGGAATTTCTGCAACAAACAAATCACAATATCAAATAGCCCACCAGTGGGAGAGAGTCATTTTTCAAATAAGTAGATATTGTTTGGTATTTGAAATAAGCAAAAAAATGATGGCAGTAAAAAAATAAGGCAAAAAGAAAAATCTGTGCTTCATCTGCCTACCATAATCCGGCTTAGAGCTGAAATGAACCACCGTGTTGGACGTCATCGGGTGGTTGTGGTAGCAGTATTATTAGTTGCAGTTGTTGTTGCTCCTGTTTCGATGATACCTTGCTGTTGAATAGAATTATTAATTTATTACATATGTATGTATATATATATATCCAATCCTCCTCCAATTGATTGTCACAGAGGAAAAAAATACTCAAAATGAGTCAGAAAAGCTGTAAACAGCCACAAGCTATTTTAACAGCCCCGTTCAGTAATGAACACACAACGCGCTTTTCAAGCGAGCTGTTGAACAACAGAAAACAAAAAGAAATCTAAGCAGCTGCTGCTGCTTTACGCTTGGTCGTTGTTGTTGCCTCTCAGACGAAAAGAAGGCGGGGTAAAAGACGGCGCCAGCGTCTTGTGCAGCGGGCTCGCGTCACAGATGACTGAGAAAGCTAATAAGATGCGAAATTGTCACTCAAATGTCCGATGAGCAAGCACAACAAGTCGCATTTCGGCAATTCACGTCACTCTGCCAAATTCAAACCACTAAAACATCTATCTACTCAACGTGGACAGTTTCCGCTGGATTGACATCTATTAACAATCACCATTTCCACCAATATGCAAAAATGCATAAATAATATGCTTTTTGTAATTTAAATGCAATAATATCGTTTTTTTCTTCAAAAAAAAATACTAATCTACAAATAGATATCAACTTATCGAATAATGCAAACGAAAAGTCCCAAATTATTAAACAATGCTGCACTGTGTGCAGGAAAGGGAGGAGGAGGAGTGGTTAATTATTCAAGTTCACCTCCCAGATGATAAAAATCTATTCTTGATGAATAATTTCAAAATTTAAATTGACAATGGTTAAATCTTCATGCGACTTGTATTTCAATAGAGAAAAAAAATAATAACGCAACACAATACCCAAAAATAAGAACTGATATATGGACTGTATCGATCGGCGCAACCTTTGCACCAAAGCACAGCTACACTATTGAATCGAAATAGAAATGCATAATCGGATTAAACCTTTCCCATGTTTCCAATATCCAATTATTCCATTCAATATGTGAAACAAAATTCAAGCCAAAACTTGTTACACAGAAAGATAACCAAGTCATTCACAGTTCAGTTCCCCGTGGAATTGCAGGGAAAATAAAAGATGAGAAGAACCAACAACATTCAACTTGAACAAACGACAATCCACTGAATCAGATTATGACTAATGTAAAATGCTTCCATTTCCAGATGAGAGGTAAAAAGCATTTTTGGTCAGCTTAAGCGATTCTGAAAAGCAAAATCCCCCCAGTCGATTCAAGAATGCTGTAGGAAATAGAGACAGAGATAGAGAGAGAGAATATGCATTGAGCATCATCACCAACCAGTACAACAACATCACCTGCGTGGAAAACATCAAACGTAAAATGCAATGGAAACAACGTTGTAACACTTTTCAACAAATTTCACTAGCCGATTAGTTGAGTGAAAGAATTCCAATTATCGACGTTCAACAATAAAAATAAACAATAGCATTGAAATTAAATTCACTGATAGTGGAGTAAATTTTTAACACCTCCTTCATTCGTTCGTCCAATATCAAGCAGCTACTTTTGATGTTCGTACATTAAAATTCAATTAATTAAATTCCATATATTTGCAATTTTACAACAACAACAACAATCCAAACTGGCATTTTTACTTTAATGACAATGATAATTTTAATGTTTCATCTGCCATTTATGAGGGAAAATTGATTTCGAATCGGATTATATCAAATTATATTTTCTGGATTCAATTTGAAAGAAACAAAACAATTATCAAAATACGTATTGATTCAATCGAAATGCTTGATAAACCTGAATCCGAATATTCAATATCGTCAACAAAGACCCCCCTCTGATGATCCGCGTTAGCTAAAAGTAAAGGAACAGAATTACCCTGGGACCAGACCAATGCAACTGGCACTGCATTTCTCGTACAATGCCAAAATTATTCTTACAACAATGAAACATTAAATGCAGTAAAGAGACAAAACGGATAAAATAGATTGAATCGACTGGAAGTTCTGATGAACAAAGCGAAACCGATGCAAACGTATCGTGCATGAAAACAATCCCCACCATTCGGTAAATGTAAAATGACCCAAACCGATTTGCAAATCCAATCCGATTATTTATTCTCATGATCAATGGAAATTTTTAGAAAAAGCAATTAGAATTATCACATTATTTCACCAATTACACTACCATTTCTGCCATTTATACAAGAAAGATTACAATATTAAGACGTATTAAGCGGACAAATTAAACTCATTCTTAAAATTGCCTCTATATCAAAACAAACCCATTTAAGCTACTTTTGCGAAATATAGATATTAAGAAAAAAAAACCAATTTTCAATACTACAATTAAAAATCAGTGCATACAACTCAAACAATAAACGCTGAATAATTAAAAATCAATCGAAATAACCACAGTCGCAAACAATCTATGAAAATAATTGAAAATTAATAAGCTGATAAAGAAAAGCAGCTTATTCGAAATTATCATAGTTTTCCGTTTGCCTCACAAAAGGAGAAAAGATTTTGCCAGTGCTCATTGAAAATTTTAACAATTATTATCATTTATTTCTTGTTGCTTAAAATGCAGTGTGATTCACATGAAAATATTTCTTATTAAAGTATGCATACAGATTAGAATTTCATTGTCTCCAGTGATTTTTCAAAATTACAGAATTACTGTATATCAAGGTCGTTAAACTCAAAAAAATGGAATTTCTGATCCAAGAAATTCAAATATAATTAAGTTTCACAGAGTTGAAAAGAAAAATACCAGAACATTATTCACATCAAATGATACAGTATCTTTTTCATCCATCTACGAAAAAACCTGCTTATCAATAAACCTGCTGTACTTCATCATTTTTCAGAAAACTGATTATCTGCGTTTTCTCCAGCCGTAGCGATGAAATTAACAGTTGGATCCCACTTTCGTATCAAACAATCATGACAGACTTATAAAATAAGAACAATTTTTTATAAAATATTCACATCTCTGAATAAGAATGATCATTCAAATAAGTTTCAAATATCTAATTATTTCATTTTTACACCAAATCAATTCCACGATGCATCAGTGATTTAATGATAAAGCACCTGTCATCGGAGAAATCATTTACCCATATAGTGATATCACATACACCGATCAAATGCTAATTAATGCACAATTGAAAAAAAAACAATCATATTATAAATCATCTGAAAAATAAAATTATAATAATAAATCAAAGTAACATTACAAACTGAAACAAATCAATCAAATGTATACATATTTGTTGGACTAAACCAACTAAATAAATAACTTAAATTTTACATTTATTCCATTGTCGAATGAACATTTTCATTCTTACATGTTCATAATTCGATGAAATTGTCAATAATTAATACTGAAGATTACTGTCAGACAAATGCTAGCCCAATGTTCAACTGTTTGAAAAAACAATGTAATGAAGATTTTCCAAATTCAAAAGTTGATTAATAATAAAGTCAAAATTTCAAAAAACCATACATTCACTCTGCAAAAAACCATACACAACTGATTGACCATATTAATAAATTATACAAATTTATAATTGAGCAAATAATAAAAGAAAAACCTTCCATCTGTCTGAGTAGAAGCAGAAATATGGAAACTGTCGAAAACCACAAACACCGTACACAGATAATACAGAAGAACTGCACAACCTCGCGAGATGAGTGATTTAAATTTAGAAAAAAAATGTTCAAAAACTTACCCAACGGTGGTCGACGTTGACCACATCGCTGACCGATTATGGGCGATGCTTTACGACGACGTTCAATGGACATGCTGTTGTCAACAGGTGGTGGTGGTTGACGTGGACGGTGGGACCGTGGGAAAAAAGCTGCAAACGGACGTAACAATGGTGGAAGGACGGGCCTTCTGAGCAAGTAGGAAACTGCGGGTGTAGGACGACCCCGCCAGCTTTGTGAATCCGCTGGCGGCGTTGAAATGAAATTGCACAACTTTCTTTCTTATTATTATGTTTATTTTTTGTTGATATTAAAATTATTCACCCACCAGCTTCTATTTGTTCGTGTTCTTCTTTTCACTATTCAATAGAAAATTGAATTAATCGAAAAATGAATTTGAACAAAAACAAAATAATAAATTATTATTAAAAATGACCAACAGTCAATAAATTTACACTACCTTGAAGAAATAATGGATGAATGGATAAATTTCGGTCGAATCATTGGAAATATACAACTGAAGCAATAGAATAAATAGTGTAGCGGCGGCAATAGCAGCAACAACAACAACAGCAGCAGCTAGCTAGCTAGCTAGCCAGTCAGCCAGCTCTAAATGAATAATAGATAGCTCGGAGTTAGCTTGCTTGCTCACTTATTATCAGCCACCGGCACGGCCGTTGAGAGGCGTTAGCCGTGCTGACAGGCGTTGGGAAATGAAGCGAGTTGGCACTTGTGCACGCAAATTTGAGTGAAATGTATCCGCTTTTTTCTGTCTCTCCGTTGGCCGGTGCCAAGCCAAGCGCTAAGAAATCGTTTCAACATTTTTAATAGCAAATCGACCCTCGGGGACAATGAGCTGCTTAAACGCCGGACGCTAACTTGGCTAACAAGACCCTCGATCGTGTTCCACGTCAACTAAAAATGGCGAACAATAATTGCTGTGTGCCAAGTGTGTCATATTGAACTGAAGCATTGTCCATACATTGGCAAAAGCTCATGTCCTGGGACTGATTTGGATTTCAAGCTTGACCATCATCTCTCTCTCTCTCTCTTAAAACATTTCTCCACCTTCTGTTCGTTCATCATTATTTTCTTATAGGTTTATTGTATATGTATGTATAAAGTTTATTCTTCTAATTACATCCTGAAACTTGAAACAAAATTTTTCACTTTTACTTCAAATGCATATTGACAACAATAATATTCACATATCATAATAATTTAGCAATTTAACAATTTGTCAGTGTAAAATATCTGCTATGAAAAATTGGCAATTTCCTCCTACTCAAACTATTCAACGTTGCAGTTGCAATTTTCTCTGCACGTATGGAAGGAACAAATGAATACACACGTCTCTTTCAATGCTTATTACAAAATGACACTAAACATTTTTATCCATCTCACGAGACAACACAAATTTTATAAGATGATAAAATACCACTGCTTCCGTCTACTGTATATTAAACGAAAAGACAACAATTCCTTACAATATGTTTTTATTCTACTTTATCAAGTTCTCAAGCAATTCGATCAGCAATAATTAATTTCCAAATTAATAATTTGAAATAAACGATAAAACTAAAGAACATTTTTCTGATTCTTCAAATTTGAATTGCAAAGTTTCAAATTTCAACACTGCGCAAAACAATGCAAATTATCATCAAAATTTTCAAACAAATTCTTACTATGCAAATGCGCAAAAATGAGAAAAAAAAATTATTTGGAAACAGAAGAGGAAAAACGTTAACACAAAGAATTACTATAGTATTTTTTTTTCAAATTCCAACTTGCTGTTGAAGAAATATGTGAAAAATAATTTTGCATTCGATTTAATAAATTTTGATAAATTTAAATGTTCGATTCAATAAGTTCACATTATTTAATCAACTTTAAATAAATAACACGGCAATTCAAATGTGTTAAAAGGTTGAAATTGTGCCGTTTCGTCGATGTGGAAAATTTTCAACGACAACGGTTTCAAGTTATGATGAATAATTTCTCAATTTTGTTGAACTACAGAGGTGAAGGAAAATTCAATTCAAATAAATCATATATATACGTATATATGCAAAAAAGAAACAAAATAAGCGAACCCATCACTTCGCTTCCGGTTCAAATTTACACATTTCAATAATGTATGTATTGTTAAATTGAAAAAGATGTTTTTTTCAAATTCACAAACCAATTGAAATCGATAAATTTAAAAGCTTTGCTTTACGTGAAAATGCATCAGCTAATAAACGACTAGAAGAAATTTCTTTTTCATTAATAATGGAGAAAAATGTATACGCCTTATTACTTTATTTTTTTAATGGCGTCCCGACTAGGTAAGCAAAGCTTGAATGTCGTAACCTGAGCACAAGTTTCTGAAACACGCGAAACAAAATCTAATATTCGACAATTCAAATAATCATAATTTTTCAAAGATAAAAGTGAAATCAATTAAAATCATAAATCAAACTATAACTTTCACGCTCGTCAAATGGAAATTGAATAAATTAAAATATTGATAAATTTCATATTTACATTGCATTGCAATCAATCTATTTCGAAACAAAATTGTTATTAATTTTTTTTAACAAAAGAAACAAAATCTACAACTATCTACATGCCTTTTTTGCTTAATCAACAGAACTGCAGCCCACTTTACTTGACAATCATTTTCAAATAACTGTACAAGATTGAATGCAAAAATCTTCCCTCAACAAACATTTAGATTTTATTTTCATTGAAATTTCACTTTTAACATAATTAACTGTGCTTATTTTGCATTATGCAGTAAAATTAAATAGTAATATACTGTTGAATTTATTTGAAATGTAAAATAATCAATCAGTCATTTAAATTGATAAAGATTTGTTCGATTTATTGAAATAGATTTAAAAAAGATTAATCGCAAATCTGTCACATTTGAAAATTCATCACAAAGATGTGAATCAATCAAGATGAAAAAAATGGGAAAAGGAAAATAACATCTGCTTAGATCACTTTCGCAAATAAACTGCAATCAAGAAAGTAACTTTCTTCGTTGCCGTACACAGATAGATACATGCATACATTAATTTGCTAATTACCATAATATGCATCAAATTTATAAACTTAACCATATACAAAATTATTACACGAAAATAGCCCCATCAAAATTACTTTATTTCCAAATTAAATAAAACAGCATAAATATAAACAAATCTTACCTGATGATAATGAAGAATGATGCGATGATATAGCACAAAATTACCATGTCCACACCATCAACACCATTAAATAGCTCACAGATCTGTAAAATTATTCACATCAGAAAAACATTAAAGTGTACAAAACAAAATCCATTTCCAACCACAGATTTCAACCATCAGCAAAAAAGCAATATTGAATTACATTGCTTTTCTCTTTCTGAATTCTAAAATAATTAAAATTTTAACCGTAAAAACTGAACACTTAATTCTACAATAACAACGCACAGCAACCAATATAGGCAACAATTATTAATGATTTCTTTTCACTTTATCACATTATTATTTATTAATAAGCACATCTGTAGATCATAAATTGATAAATGATTTTCAAATAACAAATTACACAACTCTATGGCAAGTAGAACTTTCTGAATTTTTCACTTCTGCACAGCACAACTTCTCCGTGTGTTGCTAAAGAAAGCGTGTTGATCAAACAATTTTTCAAGTGCAAAATATTTAAAATACTAAACATTAAAAAATAATTAAACAAATTAATAAAACATTAAAATAATTTTTATTAATTAAAAAATAATTTCAGCAACTTACTTTTTGTTTTAAAAGGTAAATTTAATAATCATATTCTTTTCCAATTTTAGACTGCATGACAAAGCTTCGGGGACGTGAAATTTGATTCGTCTGCCATGCTAAATAAGTATTCCAAAATATGCCGACACATTTCGTCACAAACAATCTTCAAATGAAAAATAACAAATAGATAATTTCAAATTATGAAAAATTGAAAATTTACCTGTGCTGTATTGGTATGAAGTAAAAATTAAGAAGCTGAACTGCAGGCCATAATTGCAAATTGGTTAAATAAACTTGTCGAAATTCCTCAAAAAAAACATAAAACGTTAAAATTGTTAAAAAAAACTAGGTATAATGACAAACTGTTTTCCATTTTTCTTTTATATTTTCAAAATTCAATCGTTGCAAGAAGCCCAATAACAAAATGAAACCAGTGTAGGAGACGGGAGAAAACAAAAGCTGAATAGAAATTTAATGCGAATGATTTGTTAATGTAAAAATGATTAAATGAGGAATAATTTTACTTGATCAAGAGCGACACGCTTTATCACGGAAAGCAACGAATGACCGACGAAAATTTTATCGAGCTTTACAAACCATGCCCATATCAACGGACCCTGAAACATACTGCACATGTACAGAAGGAAAATGGACATTCAATGGGTAAAAAGTGAAATTCAACCGTATAAAATGTGCCCAAGAATACAAAACGAAAAGTTCGATCAAATTCGAAAAAGTTATACGATCGATGACCTTCGAGTACTGTCTGCGAAATAACGTCACCAGTTCCCATCAGTAAACCTGAATAAGAAACAACTTTTGAAAATCGACTACAGAAGGAAAACAAAAAATCTCACCTGAAATTATCATCTGAGATTTCCATGGATGCAATTGAAGAATTCTATTATAAAAATTCATTTAATTTTAAAAATGAATTTTTACAATCTATTTTATACTTGATAACCTAAAATATATGACAATTCTATCCATGATGTGGTCTAAATTCAAAACTGAAATAACAACTGTCTATACAGGTGTACTTGAAGACTATTAAATTACACTGTAAAAAATGTTTCATTGTTTTTTCCAAATTTCATCAAATACTTTTATCAAAAAATTAAAATCAAAATAATTATCAAACGAAAAATATAAAACAATGCTATTTAAGCTATGAACGTCATGTTATTTCTGTTAATTCACTACATAGAAGTGAACAAAACAAATGCTTCAATAAGATATAAAGCTACCCATATACTTCTAACAACTTGCACAAAGTGTAGAAAAAATAATTATCATATACTAAAGTGAACCTGAAGAATATTTTATTTTAATAAACTAGTAAATAAACTGTAAATTAGAAAAGCAATATTTAACAATTCAACTAAATAAAAATGAAACAAATGCACAACATTTGAATTTAAATTCAATAACTAATTACTAGAAAAACAACACACCCGTAAAGCATGTTGAATATCAGAAATTGCTTATTGTTAAAACAACAACAATGAAATAGAATCAATTTAACGCCATTTTTACATGTTCAAATATACTTACAATCATGCAAGGACATTTTAAAATGTATTCTTTGGAAAACAACTTCACAAAAATCGCCTGCAAAATACAACTTACTGAAAATTAATACGGTATTGTTGATTTTTAAGAACAATTGGAACGAACAAGTTCAAAAGAAATCTTTTCAATCAAAAACATTTCAAAATTACTCACATTTTTCATCCTTTACTTTTTCTGGGTATTTTTATTATTTTATTATTCACTATTCTGCTATTAATTATTATTGACTTAATGTTTATTTAGATGATGAATTATAAGTTCGTTTAAATGGTACAATTGTCGAATTAAAAAAAACACTAAAATTCAAGGTTACACAGAAAGTACTACCATTACTGTAAACAATTACAAACTGCACGCAAAAATAGCATCAGGAAATATAAAACCTAAACTGAAGGTTGAAAAAACAATTCAGTTATTATAATTTTATTGACAAAACATACATTGTTCTCAAAATATGTAAAAAAAAAGAGAAGTCCAATAGTTAAAAAAATGGGTATCGTAAAATTTGAAAAAATAAGCAAGTAGCTGAAATCAGAAAATGAAGGCCAGTCAGCCTGAAAAACAACAACCCATGATTATATTACACAATAAATAATAATCATAATAAATAGAATAAGAAAAAACAGCATTGGCTAATGTGAAAATTGCCATAATTGTTTAACCAACATAGCTAGAATAAGTGAATCTAACGTTGAAATCAGTTAACGTTTGAATATGATTTTTCTTAAATGATGAAGCAGCGTTTTCTTTTTTCCGGTTGGGGTGGTTCCAAAGCTGCTAAAATAGCTTCATCGAAAACATTTTTCAAACCTTTCTAAAAATAAACGAATAAACAAACAAGTGAAAAATTTTTCTCCACTCTCGACTAAAACCTGTGTCAAAGCGCTGCATTCGACGTATTTTACTGCTTTCAACTCTTTAGCCAATTTTTCGCCCTGTTCAACTGTGATGGGCTTTTGCTTATTTTTGGACAATTTGTCCAATACTGACGAATCTTCACGAAGATCGATCTGTGTCCCAGCAAGCAGAAACGGCGTCTTCGCACAATGATGAGTAATTTCCGGCACCCACTGTAAGGTAATAAAATAAAAAATTAATATTTTTTTTCAAATATATTATATGAATCAACATCAGCATTGCACCTTCTCTTTCACATTTTCATAGCTGGATGGCGAAACTACAGAAAAACAGACGAGAAAAACGTCCGTCTGGGGATAGGACAGTGGCCTCAAACGATCGTAATCTTCTTGTCCCGCAGTGTCGAACAAGCCCAACGTGTACGGCTCACCGCCGATCATCACAGTTACGGCATAATTGTCAAATACCTGATCATATTTTTAAAATTCAAATTCAATAAACAAATATTATCAATATTATGGTTATTACCGTCGGTACGTATTCAGATGGAAATTTATTAGTTGTGTATGAAATTAACAGACAAGTCTTCCCAACGGCACCATCGCCAACGACAACGCATTTTATAGTTTGCATTGCAGCCAACTGAAAACAAAATAGAAAAAATAAATACCAAGAAAAATTGCTCATTCAATTCAAACGCATACGGAAGCGATGACGTATTGAAAATAAATCACACAATCGATCAACGAATTCAAATCAACAATACGGAAATAATATGCCAGGGAAGAAAACAGCTCAATTTTAACAGATCTGAATCAACAGCTGGCTGTTTATCATTATTTAACTGACAGTAGGATGTAAATGTTTTCCAAGTTTAATTAAAACTATAACTTGAACCTTAAAACAGTATTGAACAAGCAAAATCTAAGCAGAAATAACATGAATAATAATAATTTCAAAAATTCAATTTCTTCAAGGTAAAATATTAATCCAAAAAAATTGATACATTCGTCAATTCTTCGATTAGGAAAACGACAAAATGATAACCCACGACTAAGAACAAGTAAGCATATAGTAAAAATATGCGTGATTAAGCTTCTTTGGTCGTGATCAGTGGAAACTAAATTCAATTCTATTCGACATTAAATTCAACACCTATTCAAACACTGCTTATTCAGCTTCAACAACAAAACACAATTTCCACGAAAAACGCTTACGGTATACTGTGTCATTAAAAATCACAAATGTTCTACTGAAATATACTGTAACATTCTTGAAATGTTTTAAATATCAGAAGAATTTATAATTAAAACAATATGATAAAAGTGGTCAAAAAAATTTAATTTTTATTTTAATATTGTTGAATTTATTTTTACATAATAATTTTTAATAAATTATTGCAAATTTTTTGAATTCTTAGTTAATCACTATTACAGAAATCCAATTCATGCACTAATTTGCAGAAACAATTGAAAATAAATATCAGTTTCAAAAATGTACAATTAGTTCTTTATTTTTCTTTTATACAATACAGATGAACTACATTACAATAATTTTAGAATTGTAATAAAAAAAATAATCAGTTATTTCAAAATCAGTAGTTAAAAAGTTTTTTTAATAAAAACATAAATTTCAATGAATAATTGAAATGAAATTTGAAATATAAATAAATTCATAAATAATCGTTTTTTTTTGCTTTCTTTTACATTACAGTATACGTCAACAGGAAATTTTTATTCACTTTGTGTTCAAGAATTGAATATCCAGCCGCTTGATCGTGCCAACTGACAGTGAAATTTTTCGAAAAAAAATCTTTTTTTCTTTTATATTTATTCTTCCATAATATTTCAACCCAGCTTATAATGAATGGTTTTTGCAATCGTTTAAAAACTCTCACATGAAAAGCTGATCGATAAATATACAATACATAGATACATACATATTAAAAAGAAAAAAAAATCATTTTTTATAAGTTTTGAACGTATGACGTTTCTGATAAAATAACATGTATGCTTCACTGTCGTAAACCTCGCTATCCGTAGCTGGGGTAATTACGTTGTCATCACAGTGGTACCATTGACCATCGTTTGGACGTAAGAAACACGTGAAATGACCTGTCTCGGTTTGACCGGCATGATTTATAACCGCGTAAAGTACGTACTGATTTTCCACCGTTGCCAAAAGTTTCAACCAAGGACATTCTTCGATCAGAGGAAGATCCACAGTGGGGTCGATTTCCTTCAATCGATTCCGATAGTACGGCATCAAATCTAAAATTTCCGGAAAATGCATCCAAGTTTTGACCTTCTGAAAACGATGGCGACTTTTCTCTGTTCTCTTAAAATAATATAAAATTAATTTAAATAAAATTGAATTTCAATATTATTTCACACTGACCTTCACGTGAAAGCAAACTACATTTGGAAAATCCAGGAAAGTGACCTGTTTCCAAATGGCACATTCACAACCACAATAGCAGCAGTAGGCGTGTAATATCAATTTTTCGGCATCTGTAAAGCGGTCCAAACATTTCATCAGTGACACCCCTTCTGCACTGTCTTCAATTTGAGAAAAAGAAAAGAAACCATTAATATGCGTTGAAAAGACTTTTCAACATTACAGATAGAGAGAGAGAGAAAAAAAAATTTTTTTTTAATATTTACCTAATATGTCAACGGAAATGTTAAAGCAAGGTTCAACTTTGCTTGTAACACGATGACAACAAATGCAGAACACATCACATTTGTGTCTGGCTGAAAATACCTTGTGCGCAATGCACGAACAAACTTCACCAAAATCTAAAAATTAATTAAATTCATTCAACTCACCATAATAATAATAATTATTATTAAATTATCATTTCACCTTTTCCATCGGAACTTTGATGAATACCGTTCATCAATGCCAAATACACTTCGTGAGCATCCTGTTGTTCAGCATAAGCGATCTCAGGTGCTGCTTTCCACAAACTCGCCAACAATCGTGCCGGTGCAATGGGTGGACGTTCGACAAACAGACGCTAAATTTTTTTTTTCACTTGACCAATCATCAATTGTCCTAATAACAAAAAATTCCCAACACCTCACCTCCTGCATAACCGTACCAATTTCGCATATCAAACAAAGCGGCTTTCCACATGGTGGATGACAGTCGGACAAAAAATATTCTTGCACTCTTGCTGTGTGCAAAAACACTTGCAAAACGGTATTGAAAAAGCAAGTATTCCCGAGATTCAACAAGCCACGGACCCCAAGCAAAGATGGTGGATTAACCAGACGCTTGGCTCGCAAATAAGGCACAAGCTCTGCCGGCGGATCGTCCGTCACTTTTTCATAACTAACCGGGTTTAAACCTATAAAGCAAAACAATAATTAATTAATTAATTAATTAAACATCCATTCAATTTATCAACTTTGAAACAATACCGTAAATTTGTCGATATCTGCAATTCACTTTGCAAATGATAGAATTCAATTTCGCATCTGAAATGATCGACTGGCAACGAAAGCAGAAAACATGGCCAGTGATAATATTCACTCCTGAATTAAAAATGCTGCTTAAAAACAAACAAACAAACAAGCAAACAAAACAACACACCAAACACGTGCTCCTTCTCCTTGGAGTGCTCTTCAAAATGATTGTTTTTTAAGCAGCCAACCGTTGCACAGTCGATGCAAGCAAAAATAAACGAATCTCGAATTTCGCAAACCTGGCAACTCATAAACATAGCCTAAAATACAGTAATATTTACAAATGCAATTTAACAAAATAAAAGAAAAACAAATTACCTGCACATGCAAATTTCGCCGATTGCAAGGATAAATAATTAACGAGCATATTTTCCTGAATTTCTTGAACAATATTGGATCTTTTTCTTTTACTTCTTCCCAATGACAACATTTTTCAACCTTACTTTCAAAAATCTAAAAAACATTCTACTGTAGACAAATACTTTTTTTTACAAATATTGTGCATTTAAAAATTCATGCTTTCCGCCCACAAAACAATGCTTACATTTTGAAGCTTTGAAAACAATTAACCCTATTATTTCATTGGAAAGTCAACAATCACAAAAATTTAATATTAAAATATACTGTATTAAAAAATTGCAATGAAACATCACAGTACAAAAAACTGACGATTTAGTACAAATGGTCATTTACACAACTATTTATTAATAATTTTAAATTTCTATTCAACTTTTACATATTTTAAATCGTCTCGTCGATGAAATAATTAATAATATTAAATGTGACAAATCAAATATTGAAAATAAAATCACTGACCAATTCTTAACCTTATTCTGTAACGAGAAAAATGAACAGTTAAACCACAGACAGACAGTTTCCCTTATCAAAAATCTGAAAGCAATGACATCATGACCTATTTATAGATATAACAACGTATAAAAGTCGACGCAACTGAATTTAATTCAAAGATAACAAAAGAGTAATACGGTCTGCTGTGAAAAATAAAACAAATCAAAACTATATGATTGATAAAAATATTCCTCACAGTATGACATGTCATCTTCTATGCGGGAAAATTTTCATGAATTTTAATAAAAACAAAAGTTGCCCAAGTTGTCATGCAACTGTGAACACTGAAAACAGCTTTACTGTTAGAAAACCGTTTGTCGATGCTCAATCTGCTCCCTGTTCCATACTAATCAAACCTACGTGTGGAAACTTTTTACAGTAATTGAATTCGATCGATTTGTACTAGAATTGTTCAAACTGAATAAAATAAACATTCAGAGATTACAAGCCAGGCTCAGATTTGCATATTGGAATATCAGACAACTCTGGAAATGTCTTATCTTATTCCAAATTGGGTCTCACCGAAGAAACCTACGGATGGAATTTGGCACTCTCAGTTATCAACAACAAGCAGACAAATACGGATGTCGAGCAATGGTCGTTAAAACTTAATCAACTTTGCCAAGACTACAGCTCATGGACAAGAGAAAAGTAAGCAAAAATATTTTTCAATTAAAATATTAAGTATTAAAACATTGTGCTAACACGCATGTTTTTAACTTTGCTTCTTAAACGTTAATAAAAATAATCAGTATTAAAAAATTCAAATTTAAAATACAAATTAAAAAACTGATAACTGAACATACCATGACAGTTGACCTTGAACTCGGTAGAAAAAATACGAATTATATTTACAGCTAATGCGGATACTGTATTGTGTTGTGATTTGCAAGTAATACTGGAAAATTGAAAAACATCAAATATACGTTTTTTTTAAATTAACACAACACTTTTTATTTCAGTTATAATTCAGAAAATTTCAATTGCTTTGATTTTGTTTCCACATTTCTTCAACGCCTGAAAAATGTTCCGTTTTCTACCAATTTGAAAGAAGAGGTGACAACTTTCTACATTCGGCCATGCCTAATTCAAGCATTACAATTTTCGGTATTATACAACAGTGCCAAATTGAACAGTAGTTATCTGTTTATACAATAAATTTATTCAGCCCAAAAACATACAATTATTTAAAAGTGTTCATAAATAAAAGTTATAAAAAAAAGAAACGTATTGATATTATATTCAATGATACGACATACATAATATAATATTGTATAATGTTAGAATAATTGGATAAAATTATTCAGCAGTCATTGTAAATATAATTTTATTACGACGTTCATTCAGCATAAGTACACCTTGCTCTTCGTAGGTTTCCAAGCAGTCTTCCAAAAGATGAGTATCAATACCTTAAAAAAATGCCAAATTTATATCATAGAGAAGAATAAAATGTAAAAATGGAAATTTCTAAACAATAAACTGCAACATTACGAACAATTTACCTTTTCGAATACATTTATTAATAGCGTCTTGCATTGAAATTTCGCCTGATTTATCTGGTTGTTGAACTAATAATTCACGCAAAATAGCGAAGACTTGATCAACTGGTTGAATAACACGACCTCGTCCTTCACGCTGAGGTCTCAACGATTCCTTGGATACCTCAATCAAACGACATGCTTCCATTACATCATCCTCTACGACTTCATCAGCAAGACGCAAACGAGCCAAAGCTGTGCTTAACCGAAGTATGGCCAACAAACTTCGCGGCGATGTGAACATTGCATCTTTGTCAGATTTCGCATCTTTGCGCATCTCTACATATGTGCTGACCAGATTTTCAGTCAACGATTCAGGAACAGTGGGATGTTTGCGTTTACACAGTGCGATATAAGCACGCATCAAGCGCATGCTTAACGGTTTAAATT
Source organism: Trichinella spiralis (assembly GCF_000181795.1). Classification (NCBI taxonomy): domain Eukaryota; kingdom Metazoa; phylum Nematoda; class Enoplea; order Trichinellida; family Trichinellidae; genus Trichinella; species Trichinella spiralis. Next base: position 7,176,532 of record NW_003526941.1, read on the forward strand.
GACTCGGAGGTTCTTTAGAATGAGCATGTACGAAAGTAATATGTTTTGCCAGTCTGAAAATATTTTCCTCAATTTTTACACAGAAAAATAATAATAATAAATAAACATACAGATACTTACTTTAAATCATTTTCACGATCAGGCTTATCTTGAATAAGCCAGATCAAATCAAATCTGGACAACAATGCTGCCGGGAGTTGGATGTTTTGTTCAATCGATCTGCGTGGATTGTAACGTCCGTATGCTGGATTAGCTGCAGCCAAAATTGATGTGCGTGCATTTAAAGTGGCTATGATTCCAGCTTTTGCAATCGACACTGTCTGTTGTTCCATTACTTCGTGTATAGCAGTACGGTCTGCATCCATCATTTTGTCAAACTCATCAATACAACAAATGCCCTGATCAGCAAGTACTAGTGCACCACCTTCTAAGGTAAATTCACCAGTCAACTGATCATGAATCACTGCAGCCGTCAGACCCACTCCAGAGCTACCCCTACCAGTTGTATACTGACCTTTAAGTAATAAATTGATAACAATGAAAAAACATTCCTGTTATTAGAAAAGAAAATATTTTTTTCTCAAATGCTTACTTCTCAGTGCCAAACGATCAACGTAGCTCAACAACTGACTTTTCGCCACACCAGGATCACCCATCAAACAAACATTTATGGATCCTTAAATAAAAACAGAATTTCAAATGTCAATTTAGGCAAATCAATTAAAATTGCTTGCCTCTAATTTTCATGCCTCGTGGATTACGATCTACACCACCGACTAACATCAACAACAACGCTTTCTTGACATCTTCATGACCATAAATTTCCGGTGCAATACTATACGTTAATTTATCGTAAAAATCATCTTCTAAAAATAAAAAAAAAATAAAAAGCAATATAAAAAACGATCGGAAATTCAACTTACCAGCCATCAGTTTTATATCATCCTCTGATAATCGCAAATGATCTTCATTTATTTCATCGTTCGTTTTGCTCAAACACACTATATGATGTGCTTCCATGAATGTTTCACTTATGAGACCTTGAATTAATTGTCGAAAGCCAGTTTTCAATTTTGGCAAAAATACTCCTGTAATGTGCACGTGATCGCCAGGATTGATAAGACGTGTATTTTCCCCTCTCAAATGTATTGTCAAAGAACGTGGAATATGTCCAACAGGAACTTGATCAGACTATACAGAAGAAAACCAGCATCGTCAATTCGCATTTAAAAGAAAAAAATAAATAAATAAATTTACTTACATGCTCTTGAATACGAACTTCTTGAAATTTTACCAACTTCGATCCGCGAATTTGAAAAATTAAACGTCCACGAGTTTTGTTTTCTTTGCACTCTTTGCTTGGGCAACATTCTGCCGGCGTATAGTTGGGTCCAGTCACTGGTTGATAAATTTCACACCCACACTCAGTGCACAAATAAGTGACTATAGTAATCAGTGGTCGTACTTCTGTAACACGCACCGCAACACCACGAATTGTCACCAACTTCCCAATTTGTTCAGCCCCAACTTGCCGAACTGAGTACGTTTTCTCATTGCTCAACGCTTTGAAGTACACTTCACTGAAATATTATTCGTAAATAAAAAAAGAAAACAACACATTTTTCCCAATGCCAACTGACAATCGACGCAACAAATCTGGTGGATAAGCTGCGCTTGGATTGGAAATTGTTTCCCCTCGATCACGCTGCTTTTGTAGTTCGAAATTAATTCGATAATTAACAAATTCATCATAACAGTCTTTTATAGGAGGCTGAAAACATTCGGATCACATCGGTAATAACACTGAACTGAAAAATTCATACCGCTCTTCCTTGCAACGCTTTAAATATCAAATCTTCGACCACAACTGAAAACAATTCCGTATAACGTCTCGTGTTATTCACCACACTCTCCACCAAATCAGGATCATATTCTAGCAAGTCGTTCAAATCGACAACAAAAGCAACAGTTTGTCGATTTGCTAAACTGGTAATTTTTTGCAAATAGACGTAAATTTTTCCTCTACCATCATTATCTTGCACATAAAAATTGTTGATAAAATCTCTAATTTTTGCTAAAACAAACACAAACTGTAGACATTAGCAAGTGAAAAACTTTTTTAATATTCAATAATGCTTACTCTTTTCACTTTCATAATCGCGTCTTACAACCATATTTTTAAAATGATAATTGCGACAAATAATAAGAAACAGAAAATAACCTTAAAAATGTGGGGTACAGTATACGTATTTCAGGTAAGTACAATTCGAACTTTGATATTACTGTCACAGAAATGTACGTATTTTTAGTTAATATTTGAAGTTTAAAATTCTTTTAGTTTTGTGGACAGTTTTTTAAAATCCTTTTTGAATTTTGAATAGATTATAAAAAGAATAAAACATAAATTGAATGTTCATTGCAAAGGATAACTTTTGCTTTTTTTTAAATTAGAAATACAATACTCAGTATAAAAGATACAGAGTACTATCAGCGCATTCTTTCTCAGTTAGAGAACTGAACAGAGTATTTCAGTCCCATAATTGGAATTAATCTTTTTGTTTCGATGTACATTTTCCAAGATGACTGTTTTATCAGTTTCAACTTGTAATCAAGAATTGCAATAATGTTGATTACAAATTATTAGAATAATTGCAGATTATTTTTATTGAAAATTGTTTGTTTATTGTTTACCAAATAATGTTTATTGTTGAATGTAAATTTCAGTTTGACAAGAAATCAGTTTAAATAGCGTTGCTGTGTCGTTTTGATGAATAGGAAAAGTTTTGCATTGAAGTAATTGTCCCACTGATGACCGACTATTTGCACAATTGATCACAACATTCATCCAGTCATCCTGTTCCGTTGATTTATCCAATTGGCTCCACTGGCCGGAAGCAACTTCACAAAGCCTTCCTAAAAATTAGTTGTGCAGAATCAAGTCACTGGGTCACTTTTGAATAATGCCAGTCACCTAATAATTGATCTCTTATTTCTGCGCATTTCAGCAGCGAATATTGTGAACATTTTTGCCATCCAATTTGCAAATGAACATTACTATCTATCATTACACATTTGATAATTGTTAGACCAATGTTGAAACCGGATCGTTTGTATATTTATTACATTAGAAATTTTCTCAGTAGAAGTTATGGGAAATTTTAATCTTTCAAACAAAACAATTCTGTGAACAAAAAATGAATGGATGTTTCAAAGTTCATTTTGAAATTATTTCGTCTCGAAATATTTTCTAATTAAAACTGCACTCTTGCAAAAAGGGAGCAAGTACCGCTGAATACTAAACAGTTTCAAACTGTCCAAGTGAATAATTTTTCAAAATTTTTCATGACGAATTTCACCAAAGAAGTTTTCTTTTGCTCGTCAATAAAGTCTTAGCCTATATTTCAAAAATAAAAAACTCAATTGTAAAAGTAAACAAAGAGAAAACAATGTACCGTTACCAAAAGGTACTTACTTATCTTTGAATGAATTGTAAAAAAACAGGTCAAAAATGCAAGGGGACAACAGTAAATGAACAGTAAATGATGATAATAATAATAATAATAAGGACATTTTTGAAGATTGATTTCTTTTTCTACTCTTTATATTTCATAATTCATTCAATTGAAAATATTTGACAAAAAACAAGGTTGCAGTGCCTTTTTTTTCTTTTCAAATGCAGTATGCATTACTGCTGAAAACATGGAATGCAGGTGCAAATATATGCAAAACAATGATGAAACAATTTCACGTGTCAATTTGAAATAATTGAATTTTTACGTTCTACATTTACAATGAATGATGCTGAATTGAAAATACTGATCAACTTCAATCAAAAAATTTGAACTTTTAAACACGAAGAATAGTGAAAAAAGCAAACAAATAAACCCGACAACATGCTAACAACATGAAAATATTCGCATAACATCGCGAAACAAAAACTATATTAAATTTACTTGAACAAACGTTGTTGTCAGCGTGATGAAACTGCGACCTCATTTTCAAATTTCAGCTAAATTAAAATAAAAAAAAAATAAAATAATTACCGTACCTCAAAATCTCCTTTTGTCAATAGACGCGTTAATTTTGCTAATGAATGAAGACTTGTTTTTTCATTGAATTTTTTTCAAACTGGCTTTCAGTACCGCTTAATATTTTGCTTAAAAATAAAAAAATGTTTTTTCATTAATCATTTAAAAAAAGTTTGTTTACTGACTTCTAGATATTTCTTTAATGATAATTATAAATCGACAGTAGGTGACTGTGAATGGATATGAAAATGATATTTTAAATTAGTTGGATTTTATTTTTCTTCAACTGAACTGAAAATAGAAATAAAGTACGAATAAGAAGAAAAAAAATATACTTTTTCCCCCTCATCATCTATGTGTTAATTTGAAAAACAATTTCAATATTATTCCAAATGACTATATCATATTATGAATTATTATGAATTTGAATTGAAAAAATTATTTGAAAAAAATATAGCCGAATAAGCGCGACCTAAAAAAGTGATAATTGTAGCAATGGGTTGTCCAGTTTTGTGAGTAATCGTTGTTCCGGGCTGTCGGTACGGTTTAGTGCAACAGTAGGCCGGCAGGCTTGCTAACGAGAAAGCTTGTTTGCGTCACGCCAACTGCTCTGTATTGGTTAGACGAGTCAATGCTAAATTCAGGTTTTCCTCAACAGCCACTTTCAAAAATGATCTGCCCATATTTGCTAATTTGTTGACGAACACTAGTCGCTCATGTAAACGCTGTGTTGTATTTTATTTTTATTTATTTATTCATTTACTTATATATACATATATATAGATGATGCTTTTAATTTAACATTGATTATTTTAGTTTTAAGAAAGTTATTTTAAACAAACATACCAATGCTGTCAATGAACCGGTGTCGCATAATCTGCCTGCTTGCATCGATTACAATCTTGCTTATCCACTGTACAAAGGTAAAAAATACATAATAGCATGATGATATAATTTCTACTTGTTTCTATGATAATTTTACTTAAAAAGAAAAAAACATTATACAGGCTTGTAATCCTGGTGGATATTATGGCTCTTACCCGTATTATAATTCATATCCACGCCCATTATACGGACCTGATTTAACCATGTGCGCCGGTCCTGGCTGGCCATGTTACAAAAGACGTAGTCCAGATGCTAGAGTTGTTGATACAAGTTCACAAACGTTGATTCGTCAGCCTGGCCAAATTTCCTCTTCTCAAACTCCATATTTCCCACCGGCACCACCGCAAACGAACCCCGACAAATCGTACGGTTTGAATACTATATTCAAAAAATTAAACGATCCAACATGGGAAACTAACCAAGCAAAAGTTTAAAACGTCTCAATCAACTGCACCATCAATGGACAATTACCCAACGTATTCTCTTTCTTGTTCATCTATACTATACTATACTATACTATATTATATAATAATATGCTTTCCGCTGCCTGATCTATTCTGCTTCCATATTCAAATGCAAAACTGTGCCTGCAACATCTGTCTCTGTGATTCGTAAATTCTGCTTGTAATATTCTGAATAAAATGATACATTAAACTATTTTTTGCTTCCGATAATAATATTTTCACGAAGGATATCCTGAAGCTTAAAAAAACAATACATATTTAAAATTGTGATTATTTTTGTTCTGTATCAAAATATTGTTAAAAGTAAAAAAACATACAAACACAGCTTTTTATTGCTATTTTGCAAGTGTTTTTAACAAAGTCACAGAACCAGTTCGAACTGCTATCATCAATTTCAACTCATAATATTTGTTGATTATCGTATCTGCACAATTTTCAATTTTTCTAGTATACTGCTATTTATTATTCAGACAATGTTTGTTGAAGTCAAACAAATAAACCAAGTAAAACTACAACCACTTTACACTGCACAACTATTAACTACTGTTGGAAAAACTGAAAGTTTAAACCAAACAATAATACTACCTTAAACACAAAGAGCATATTTTAAACATTAAAAAATTATTTAATGTTACTTATTTTCCATTTTTGAAATGAACCATTCACTACCGTTTGATGCCAGCCTGCTCGGGCGCTCTTCGGGTTTTTCTAAAATGTAATTTAATAATAAATTGTTCGTTAAAATAAAAAAAAATAATATTCTTTTATCAGCCGACCATTTTATTTGCCCATAAGCATGAGTGAACAGATCTAGTGAGCAAATTCAAACTGTTCAACTTAGTGAACGTGTGGCAAAAGTACTTTTATTAAAGCAACTACCACAAGGATAGTCATGAAAACAAATATTCCACCTTTACTCAGCGTCTATCATCATGCAGTTACTTATTCACAATTTTAAGTGATTAACATTTGCAAATACTTACACATTTCAAATGCTATTTACCGTTTCCGTGTAATATTTTCTTCCAAAGTCGCCTTTGATTATCCATCTTTGCTAAAAATCCATTCAACTGCACCACTGCAAAGCTTACATAAAATATTTGAAACAATAATCTATAAATTCAACTGTATTTATCAGTATCGAAAAGGAAAATAATATCACAAAAGCAAAAACATTTATTAATTAATTTAAAAAAAAATATCTAATAAACATCCATACACATACACATACACATATACACAGATATATGTATTCCATCAAATACTACATGTATGTCTAAGTGAAGGCATAAGAATAGTAATAGTGTCAATTAACGCTAACAAACGGTAAAACAGAGAACATTAGTTTGTTTGAATTATTAAGTAAGTACCAGCCAAAAATTAAATATTGAATTCATCCAATTCTATGTCCAGTGTCGCCAAAGTGAATGCTCACTCTTCTTCAAAGTCCACTTCCATCAACGTATCAACTGTTGTTCCAGTGCGCGCGGTACGTCTGGTCAAAAATGATGACGCAGCAACAGGAACAAACGGTGAACTAACATCTGGTTTCAAAATGGTTTCTCACATGAATGTTCAAAATGCAAAATAAAATTTAAAAAAAAATTCATACTCATTGATGGAGTAAGGGAAAGTGGCGGAGGAACTTGGCCTTTATTCACAGTTGCACTGATCAACGGCGGCGGTAACGGTGGAGGTGGCATCAGTGCCGCTTCATCTTCACTCTCGACCAGCGAGTTTCTGTAAGTAATCAACGGCTGCCATTCGCCATCCACACCCACCCGTACGCCATTGAAATGTCTGTTCAGATAATTCAACCTTAAAAAAACATCAAATTAATTAATAGTCCCTCGTTTCCTTCCAAAATCATCACTATACTTACACTATCCGCTTGTCTTGTTTAAGCAATCTATTAGAAAGTTCATTAAGTGCTTCGAGAAACGGCAAATCTCGCGGCGCTTTCCCAGTAGCAGTATTCAAATCAGCCGCACAAGCAAAATCAATTCCTTCCCTTTAAATGAGAAAAAAAGTTATAAAATTATATATTTTCATTCATTTTTCAGTCATATTAACAAAATGAATACCTGTGCAAAGTTACTATTGCTTCGCGAGTTTTCGTAGGATCTGAACCAAAAGACATGGCAAACCGTTTAGCCAATTCATGCACAACATAAATTGCATCTGAGATTTTGTCTCTATTTTCAGGGTCCAATTCACTCTGAAATTCATTTTATACATACATACATATATATATGTGTGTGTGTGTGTTCAGCGTATAATAATATATTTCATATAATGTAAAAAATAAATTTCAAATCACAAAAATAACACGTACGACTGTTTCTTGATACAAAGCACATAGTGCTCTAATCATGGTCTTCGCCCAGCCCATTTTGTCACTTTCTCGACATCTGTTCAACAGAACACGAATAATATCGCCGAAATCACTTTGAAACTAAAAAAATAAAAATTCTCTCTTAAATTCACTTCCAAAAAGCATCAAAAACGCAATATTATTACAGTAACATAATTTTTGAAAATATGCACAGCCGACGCTACAGTGACAACACCAAAGACGACCAACTTGCAAAATGCAGCCAAATAAATACGACGTCGATGGGTTTTAACAATTTCTGCCTCTTCATCGGTCACGTCGCCAGCTGAGAAATTTTACCAACTGAAATTGGAAATTGCAAAATGATTTTAAATTTATTTTACCTTGTGCCGCATCGTCGACAAACACTTTCCGCCTGACAAACTGCTCCAACTGATCCTCCAAACTTTGATCCGCTTCGAATACCAAAGCGGTGAGTTCTTCATTTCGCTCAGGCAAGCTCCATCCAAATATAAGTAGCAAATCACAAAGTATCAGATATGCCTTAAAAAAAGCATTCAACAATAGCCGTCATTTCAACTCAATTTCAATATTAATAAAAAACTTGATTTCAATTTTTTGAAATAAACATTTCCATCTTTCTCTGAACTTACCGTCTCAGCCGTTTCATTAACAGGCGATTCCATCAACTCTCGACAACATGTGCAAAATTGTTGAAACTGCTGCTTCAGCTTTGGTATTGAATCCTGCAAATAAGTAAATGTCAAATTTTAACCAAAAAAAAGAGAAAATTTCATAAAAATTCCACTTCAAAACTCTGTCTATCCGCAATAGCTTTCAATGCCCAGAGCAGTGACCAATAGCATGTTTTCACTGACAAGCGCATCATCTGTAAAACAAATGCTATAATACTATAAAGCCGCATATTGGGAGAAAACAAAATTCAATTCTACTTCAGGATTTGGAGGTACAGCATACTCCTGCCGCTGTTTTACAATTGGAAAGATCAAATCCCAGACATCCCATTTGGATAAATCATGACATCTGAAAGTTGAACATTCTATTCACACTGAACTGAGAGACTGTAGAAAAGCTGTTACTGATGCAACGCCTCGATGCGACGCATGCTGGTAATCAATGTCACAATGTCTTCTTCATCCAGTGCTCCATCGACGGTGTTGAATTGTTGAATTTCTTGACGTAGCTTCAGCATTGTCAAATCGATCAGTGTTGAACCAGTAACCAACGGTCGAACATGTACTGGAAGTTTCTCACTGCAAAGACATTCGTACGTCCGGCTGCATGTACCAAGCAATTCTTCATCGGCATGCCTTTCAAATATCTCTTCCAAGCATTTCACTAGGGCATTCAGATGCTAAAAGAAAAACAATTTTCATCGAAAAACACAACAACACAACACTCCAAAAAGTTTACGTTTAAGTAGTGGGCAGCACCATACACTTCGATATTAAAACGTTGAACTATTGTTAACAAATTTTCCAAATCTCGAGGATTAGCAGTAAACTAAAATTGAACTATATTTATTGATCAATTGAATCATCATCAATAATCACCTAAACCTTTTGCAAAAGTACCGGCAGATGTTCAGCAAAATGCTCAGTTAGTCGAGCTTGATCATCCTGGACTTGTTTGTGCTCTTTCTGTGTAACGTACTAAATCAAAAAACAAAGACAAAGCTAACACATTGACTTGAAGAGCAACACCCTCAAAAATACCTTCTTATTAACACTGCGCGCTATCGGAGGCTCACCAGTGGCTGCCTCTTTAACACTACAAGCCATGATGTCAATCAGCAGGGATTCATCCTCTCTGTCCAAAGGTTCTGAAAAATTTCAAATTAAAATGAAATAAAATCACTAATTTATTTCATTACGTTTATCATCTCCGTGCAGTAGCAATTCCGTCATCGCCGTCCAGTCTTTAAGCAAATCATGACTGTCGTACAAAGAGTCGACCAAATAAGCAGCATGTTCGTGAAGCTGGAGAAAAAAAAGATTTAATTTTCATTTAAAAAATCAAGAAACATAAATATTTCAACTTTAAACCTTGCTTTCTTTATGAAATTGCACTAAATCGCGAATAACAGATTTGTTCGTTGCTTTGCATTCTTGTTGAGATCGAGTACGGCCAGGGGTTTTAACGTTGAACAATTGTTGAAGCAAAAATTCACCAGCTGCCAGTGCAAGACCACGATGGACAGAATAGATCAATTCATAAACCATCTCGTTATCTCTTGCTACCAACAATGCTGGGAAATGCCTATTCGACAAAGAAAATTCGACAAACAACAGGATAGAAATTACAATTGAGCAACGAACAATGAATGGCAATTTTTACCTCTGCATGCAAGTAACCAGCTTGACAGCCAAGACGGCAGTTTCATTTTCTTTATCCAATACCATAGAAACAAGACGAACCTGAATTACAAATATGTTCGTCTTAATTTGAAAAAAATGAATAATTTAAATTAAAAAAAATACTTTAAATTTATTTGTAAACAATTCCAGTCGAGGAGCAAACTGCTCTTCTTGGTAAAGAGGAAGCAGAGTTTGCAAACACCTCAGCCTCACTTCGCCAACCTAAACGGAAAATTGATTTTGAAAGAAAAGCTAAAAAGTGAAAAAAAACCCAGCAAAACTATTTGCACAATAGATATTTCTACAACACTTAACATACAAACCACTTTATGAGACATGACACATGACAAAAACTACCCATTTCGTTCTGCTTAGTATGATTGAATAAGATGAATCAAAAATTAAAAATACCTTATCATACAAAGTCCAACCCACATATTTCAAGTGAGAATCATCCAGAAAGTGTTCTGGAAAATTGAGAATCCATTCGCCGAGCTCTGTCACACACAATGAGCGAATTTCAGGCACGGCGTCCCTAAAAATGAAAGCAGAATATTTTTAAAAAATCACAAAGAAATCAATTTACCTATATCTGTGAACAAATACGCTTTTGAAAATATAATCTAGCATATTGATAATTTCGTCTTTGTTCTCAGAATACTAAAATGTTGAAAAAAAAATAAAAAAAACATAAGTGTTTGATAAATTTAATACAAAAAAAGACCTCATGTTTTTTCTGCATCAATGCCTCAATTCGTTGGTTGCCTTTCCGCTGCTTTGTTCGTTCCGTTTCAAACTGCTTACTCACACTAGCCAACGATTGGCTCAGCCGAACAGCAATCTCTACCAGAGCTGTCATTACTTTCATAGCTACGTAAAGCATATATAAATTGGCATTTAAAATTCATAAAACAGTAAACACGTACCTGCGAGTGTAGCAGTATGTCGGAAAGCCCGAACCTGGGAATCTGCCAAACCAGTCAATAATGAAATAATGATGTCCATAAGATATTGATCATAAATAACACTGTACTGGCATTGCTTAATCAAAGTCTTAAATAATGAAAAATATCAGCCAAAATCAAAGCTTGAATTTGCTGAATTTCACTTTAACAAAATCACAAAAATTGCGACGAAACTTTTTCCACTGCAAACCAGCAATTATAATTGGATAGTCACCACTGTCCTACGATAGAAGCATATATGTATGTATATAGAAACATTCCAATAAGACAACAAAACTGCAAACTTCATCAAAGTCTTCTGTCATTTTTCTTATGAGTTGAGAAAAATCATCTGTACGAATGTCATTCAAGGTAACGATACCTTTGCAACCAGTACTTGAAATAAAAAATTGAATTAAATCCATTACAGCTAAGTCGGCGTCTTTTTGATAATGCTCTATCCAGTCATCTGCTACTTGCTTAAAAATATAAATTTTATAAGACAGGATATAGTGATTGAAAATTCTTACTATCAGAGCAGCTTTCCCTTCTTTGATCAAGAAATACAAGGAAGCTTCTTTATCTAAAACTGGTCGATTCGGTGGCCGACCACGCCCTCTTCCAGCGGGGCGACCTCTTTTTGGAGTAGTAAATACCTGAAGATTAAATTTTAAATTAAATAAAACATTAAAAAAAGAATAAAATCAACCACTTCTGAATCATTTGGAGATTTTCTTTTTTGTGATCTAGATTGTGCCACTGCTGAAACTGAAGGATTATTAGAGTCCAATATCTCATCCAAAGCTCTACAACATGTAAACGCAAATCATAAATTATTAAACTATCCAAGAAAAGAAACAAGAATTTAATTTAAATTTATAAATGAAAATTTAAAATTAGAATCAAAAATTAATGAAACACAATTACTTAATCATATACATACAGATTATTAACAATCATTACTGCAAATAAAACGACGGTTAAAAACCAATACTTAAAATATGTAAAATGAATCCTTTAATAAAAACAAAATCATTAAAATAATTTATGTCAGCTTTCAATGTCTTACGTTTCATCGTTACTTTTTAAAAAACAAAAGCTTGTTAAAATTGACAAAAATTTTATTTTTCAAACCATTGATTACCCCGAACTTGATTGTCAAACAACTACAGTATGAAATCGCATCCTAAAAACGCGGTTACATTTCTACTAATAGCAGCAATGATTTTTAAAATATTCCTGAAAATTCAAAAGACAAACAAATTCTTAATAAAAATAAATTACTATATGTAGGTTATCACGATAAAAATCATGCATTAACTCAATAATCGTATCAAAGAGCTTGCAACAGCAAGCGCTATTTTAATTGCAAAAATGGCAAAATCAATACTAACCGAGGGTTCACGGATACGGAAGAACCATTTCCAGAAACAGACTGACTAACTTTGTGATGAGAACGGGACAAGCCCAATACGTTTGACATTGTCTCATAAGCACCCTGCTTAGCCAGACGCATTGGTCTGGTACTTGGTGAAGAGCTATTTGACATCTTGACCAATACAACTTTTCGTACTGATAAAATATTGGTATGCAAAACGTTGTATTTTCAGTTCCTTACCATTCTAGAAGCGATCTAAATTAATACAGATATTATCACATATAGCAAGCTCAGATATGATAAATGTACTCTGCAAACAAACGTTCATATTATCAAAGAGTGATATTACTGAAAATCAGCACAATTAATATATAATGAAATGCGCAAATACAGCTAAATCATCAAATAAACAAACAAACACTGATGCACCAAAGAAACTATATTCAGCGCATTGCATTTAAAATGAAAACTCATTACATGAATATCAAATAATCAGACATGAAACAGATGTGCTAAAGGTGTCAGTGCAAGCAGTCACAATTGAAACATTTGGACTAAACTCTATAGAAAGATTGTTCAAATTTTCAAATTAAAACCGCATCCCGTCATCATGCAATTTAGTTCAGCTGTTGCAGTTATATTGCATATTTTTATTGGCATTACTTTGAGAAGTGTCAAATTGTGAAGAAATTGAAATTTCAAATTTAAAAGAAATGACACTAAATTAAAAATTCTCTTTTAAAATAATTCTAAATATAATATCAATTTAATAATTTAGTTAATGTGCCAATGTATTAAAAGCAAACTTACGTTCAAGTGACAAAACTATGCTGATATACAGCAACCTTATGAAACCCGCGCAATCGTACTGTCATCTAAAAATGGAATAACTTGCTACTTAACTTTTAGGTACTGTAGGTTTTCAAATGTATTCCATTTTGTAATATTTATAGTTTTATGAAAAATTCTTTCATAATATATAAAATATATATATTAGAACAAAATATACGAATACATATCAAACAATCGCATTTGAATTATTGCAATTTATTTATTAAAAAAAATGTAGGTTAAAATTCCACATGCAGTATTATAATTAAAAATAATTTAAGAAATTTAAAACTATAATGTTATCCATATTGTGCTTTTATTTTGTGTAAGATAAGTCAGCTGTAATTTGAATTTAAAAAATCAGTTTTGAATACCCAGCATTTAATTTTAATTAAAAGTCAATTAAATTTACCTTTCTTTTAACTTTTAAAAATTTTCAAACTTTAAAATAAAAATAAAAAAATTGTTTAATGATGCTCAAGTTTCCTTCAGTAGGCGCCAAATATATAGTGCGGTACGGTTTACGGGATACTGACGTATTTCAAAATGTCTCATTTAGCATCGATGGAAATTCCATTGGAGAAAAAGAAGTTGATGGCCAAGTCGATTGCTAAAATTTATACTTTGCTATGTAATCGTTTTGGAAATGCTGAAGACGCCATCAAAAAATTTGATGCACTTCAAAAAAAGGAAGAACAACTCACTGAGCAGATTGCCTCTGTTACCGCACAAAATGAAAACTTTTTACGTAAAGAAGAAGCGTGTAATAGTTTTAAACAAAACATTGCACAAATGGCAAAGAAGTACGACATAATTGTAGGCTACGAATCAAATTCTTTAAGCTTTGATGAAATTGAAATGCTGTTTCAAAGTTCCATTAATCAAAGAATGGAGCTGCTAAACGAGATGGAAGCATTCAAGGTAAACCGCTTTAACTGTACTACTATGTAACAACTGTTCACGATTAATTTCAGCTCTCCATTAAGAACTTGGAGAACAGTGTTGAAAGGAAAAGTCAAGAGCTTGAGGATGCTAAGATGGCATTTGTAAAGGAAAAGAGTGAAATTTATGAAAATATGAATACGGACTTTGCTGCGCAGACCGCTGCATTTTCAAAAGAAAAAGATGAACTTTTGAATAGAATCAACTCAGTGACAGAAGAAAGCGAACTGTTAAGGAAAATGCTCGCCCAAGAAACTGTACGTTAATTTGTAATGATTCACTTCATGTATTATTATCCCGAGACATTTAGGAAAAGAGCAACGCAATTAAAGAACATTATGAAAATGAGAACAACAATCTGAAATGTGAAAATGAGAAAATTCTTCAAGAAAATTTACAACTGAAAGAATCGACCGAAAAAATATTGGTAATTTTGTGAAAGCATACTTTTCCTTTTCGATACTTGAACAATGTGATCATTAATTACAGCAACAGTTGCAAATTGAAAGAGAAATGAAGTCCAAAGAATTTGAGCGATATGAATGTTTTTTGGAGTATTTATGGAAAAAAATTGACCATGGAGACAAGGAATTTGAAACGTTGCGAGAAAAAAATCGATCGATTATGAAAAAAAATGAAAATTTGTACAATCATGTGGTGGAAATGCAAATTCAACGTAAGTGAAACTGTTTTATTGCTTTATGGATATGTTTGATATTTCAGATTCAAATTGTAAAAAAGAAAACAATGGTTGCAATGTTAAACTTGATGATAAAGTAAGTCGATTTGGATCATTTCATAAAGTGTACAGTACCAGTAAAATTACTTCAGAACGTTCCTTATGGCAGGATATTACGCCCAGTTTCTGAAAATGCTGAACAAGTTGTCCTGCCATTCAAGTCTTACGTTGAAGAAGCAAGAAATACGAGCAAAAACTCGGTTCCAAACTGAAATGCTGTTATTTATGAACATCTTTCTTCGATCTGTTTTTACTCAATCATTTTTCATTTTCAAATAAAAATATTTTCCACTATTAACTGTGTCGTTTTCCTACTACTTACAGTATGACCAATGAAAAGCAAGTATCTTAGCAGAGTTATTTTAATGAAAATTATCAATAAAATAAAATCAACAGTTGTTCTTTTGAATAAGTTATTCTGCTGTTGAATTAATACATTTTCATTTATTTTTTTATATGTTTTTATAGCATTTTTGACATAAAAACTTCAATCATTGCGTAATATTATTACGTTAGCATTTATTTGATTAATTGCGGAAAAAAAAGAAATTATGACAATTGCTAAATTGATTGACGATGTTCCAAAGATTCCGTTCTGTTGTAATAGTGATTTAATAAATGCAGTATTAAAATCAAAAAGAATATTTTCTCGTCAGACGGTAGCAAATTTCCATTTTAGCGTCTTGTTCGATGAGAATTAATTTTCAAACAAAAAATTCCATCTGAACAGTGAAATATGTCGGCAAAGCGGCAGAATCACAAAGCTAATATTATATCAATATTTAATGTGGCGTACCAGGTGCAGTTGCGCACTGGCACTGGAATTCAGTGCGTTTAATTTGAACTGATGACGTCACAACTGCTAACTGCCACCGCTTCTTCTTTAGCTTCCTAGAAAATTCCAGTCGATTAGCGTGTAAGATAGCATCTGATTTTTTTGTGTTTTTCTCGTCTTTGCTATCAGTATAGCAGTTGAATAATAATATTTAAAGAAAAATGAACAAATAAATATTTTCCATTTCTACACACAGATGAAGATAAAATTTTTACATACATGCATGCATATACCGGAAGATATGCATGTTTTTTCGTCACATTTTTGAAATCGTTTCGTTTTTTATTCTTCCTTATTTTTCTTCCGATTGATACTGTTGAAATTTGAAAACAATCAATTATTTAGCAGTTGTGTGTTGATTAGAAGGAATTTTAAACGTCAGAATGTTGTGCTTTACCTGAATAATGCTCGATGTTACACAACAAAAACGTCATAGTCGTCGTATTCGTTGTGACGTTGAAAATTTCACCTTTTTAAAATATTTTTCCTTTCCTGTTTAGTTTGTTCTTTATGCAAGCGTTTTTCGAACGCAGCTTCATTTTCATCATATCAATTGATTCGTCTTCTTCTTTTCAGAGAATCTGTGCTCATTACAATGATGTGGAAAATGTTGAAGGTTTTTTCTTCTAAAAATGGAATTGTGCGTTCTGCTTCAAGTAAGATATTAATAATAAGAAGCCGTCAATAATACCACTATATATATATATATGTATATTCAAATAAACAGACTTCAGTAAGATAAAGGTTGAAAATCCTGTAGTGGAATTAGATGGCGATGAAATGACTCGCATCATTTGGAAATTCATCAAAGATAAAGTTAGTTCAATTTCACATTTGATTGATAAATAATTGATTGAATCAATCAATTTTTCACAAATGAATTGTTTCGTTTCAGTTGATTTTTCCATATATCGATATTCAGTGCCATTATTTTGATTTGAGCTTACCAAATCGAGATAAAACTGAAGATCGCGTTACTGTTGAAGCAGCGGAAGCTATTCTGAAATACAACGTCGGTATCAAATGTGCGACAATTACACCAGACGAAGCTCGAGTCAAAGGTATACGTGTATGATAATTTTCATCACATTTACATATTTTCTATTCAGAATTTAATTTGAAAAAAATGTGGCTCAGTCCGAACGGTACTATAAGGAACATTCTCGGTGGTACTGTTTTTCGTGAACCAATTCTCTGCAAGAACATACCTCGACTAATACCAGGTTGGACAAATTCAATCGTCATCGGTAGGCATGCACACGGTGATCAGGTAAATTGCACGTATTGCCATTATTTGTACAAATAACATTATATTATTATTAAAAACCTATCAAAATGATGATGTATGATTTTCAAAATTTACGAATTTCATTATATTAAATTTACATTAGAAGAGTAAAAATAAATTAATATGACTTTTGAACTGACTTTACACATTCTTCTAACTGTCCTGATTGATGCAACTGTTGTCCTGATTTTGATTTCTTGACTGAAATATTTAACTTGATGAAGTTAAACATATTTTGTCACCTTTTTGTTTCAAAAGCAGAAATGAAATATTATCTATTATTCAGTATAAAGCCACAGAAATGGTAATTAAAAAGCCGGGCAAAGTGGAATTAGTATTTACGCCAAACGATGGTAGCCAAAGTATAAGAAGTGAAATTTACAATTTCAAAACTCCAGGCATCACCATGGGCATGTACAACACTGATGAAGTAATTTCAATTCGCGACAATTTATGAAAAATAAATATATTAAATATTTTAAAAAAAAATTTTTTTTTCAGTCAGTTGAAAATTTTGCCAAAAGTTGCTTCGAATACGCGATTGCGAAAAAGTGGCCATTGTACCTGAGTACAAAGAACACAATTTTGAAAAAATACGATGGTCGTTTTAAAGATATTTTCCAACAAATTTATGAAAAGTATTTGATTTTTGCTCTGCTCCTTCTTATTCATTATTTGTTAAAGGTTTTTTGTTGTAACAGAATTTATGCAAATAAATTCAAAACCATTGGAATATGGTATGAACATCGTCTTATTGACGACATGGTTGCCCAAGTACTGAAATCGAATGGTGGCTTTGTCTGGGCATGCAAAAACTACGATGGCGACGTGCAATCGGATATCGTCGCTCAAGGTGAATAAAATTTACATTAAAACACACAAACAACACGTACGTACGTACCTTGGAAAATGATGTTCAATTGTATACACAGGTTTCGGTTCTTTGGGTCTGATGACCAGTGTACTCATGTGCCCGGATGGCAAGACCATCGAATCCGAAGCTGCTCACGGTACTGTGACCAGACATTATCGTGATCACCAAGCCGGACGTCAAACGAGCACCAATCCAGTGGCAAGCATTTACGCGTGGACTCGAGGCTTGGAACATCGAGCGAAACTGGATCGAAACGAACCCCTCAAACAGTGAGTGACAGATTTTATCAAATTTATCAAAAAAAAATTTGCATACTTATCATTTCCATTTCAGATTTTGCCAAAATCTAGAAGCTGCCTGTTTGGAAACGATCGAACAAGGCAAAATGACGAAAGACTTAGCCATTTGTATACACGGCAACGCGAAAAAGTATGCAAATTTTAAAGTTTAACCAATTTCCATTTCAAATCATCATTTTACAGTGTAAAAGAGGGAATGTACTTGTACACTGAACAATTCCTCGAAGCGATTCGACAACGACTCGACGACAAAATGAACCGCTGTTGAAAAATATGGAAAAAGAAAACGCGTCAATTAATGAATCTTAATTATAATTTTAAAATTAATTGTCCATTTCAATTTTCAAATTGAATTTAAAAATCAAATACATGAACGTTTATTCTCACCGCAAGATTCCATTTTTGACAAATGATGATGATGATGATGATGAGAGACAGCAATAAAAAAAAGATCGTCAAAATGCAAATTGTTAATCATAGAATTAGGCCAAATTTACTGCTTAATGATTGTAATAAAAAAAAGAAAAATAAAACACGCACTGAATCAATGCAATTAATAAAATTAAAAATGAAATAATAAATGAAATACACTTGCACGTCAACCGACGAACCGACGTTGCTATTGTTGTTGCTTTAATGCCATTATTCATTCACCACCTTCTTCTTCTTCTTCTTCTTCGTCTTCGTCTTCTTCTTCTTCATCTTCTTCTGCTTCTTCTTCCCCTTCTGCTTCTTCTCCTTCTGCTTCTTCTTGTTCTTCATCTTCTTCATCCTCATCTTCAGCAGATACTATATCAGCGCTTGCAAGCCAAGATTTTGTCAACTCAGAGCGAAAATTGAACAACGTCATCGGAGCTTGCGAAGCTTCATGATAGAATCGCCATGCATTGTAGACGGTCAAATCCAGAAAATGAGTGAACACTGGCCACCACCATTTTCGATTACGAAGTTGCACTTTAAATTTTTTCGCCTAAAAAGCAGAGAAATAAACAAACAAAATTATTAATTATTTAAAACAAAAAGAAAATACTCACCGATTCGGTGATGTAATTCACTTTATACCTTTTACGACTGTATTCGTGAAATACATTTGGCAGTGAAAACACTTTGCCATCTTTTTCTGTTTCAATCAATGGATCAAATCCAAATTCTGTCGACATGAACGTATAAACCCGATCGTATTTGTACCGGACCGCAACAACACCGTTGATTGGATCTAACAGCTTAAATTTCATGTTAATTAATTAATTAATTAATTTAATTAATTTTCATCTTCAATTTACTTGGCAAAATTGTCCCCGACGTAAGTGGGCAAATTCTTCAATGGGCAAAAGTGGAAGTTTACGAGATCGTAAAATGCTTAAAAGGCCAGTCGCTTTGACTCCAATCGTTTTCAAATAGCAAAGAAGTGGATGCGATGTAAAATAATCGTCAAAAAATATACATTTCCCACTGAAAAATTCGACAGGCTTGAGCAATTCCGCAACCGCACCCCCGGCACAACCGAGATCATTGTCCTCGACGGGACAGTCTTCCTGTTCTGTGGCACCATCGTAGAGGGCAAAATTGAAAATATACCCAGAAGAATTAACAAGTACAAATGTTTTATAACCGAATTCCACGTCCGTATTTTGCATTCCAAGTTTATCTTAAATAATAATAATCTTTTCAACGGACACAAATTACATCATCGAATGCTTTCAATTACCTGGATTTAAGCCAGGACAAGTGACCAACAGTTCACCCACAGCGAGATCATTTGGCCATACACCAAATTGAAGGTATTTTTTCTTCAACAAATTCAAAAATGGTCTCAATTTCGCAAATCTGTCATGTTTATCGAGTTCTTCATTGTTAGCCAAATGTAAGCAGCGTTTCAACTGACGAAATCTGAACAATATTTCCCCTCCCAATTACAGTCAAAAAGTGCAATCACAAGCACAAACCTGCGTTTCGACATGGCATTGTAAACAAGAGGCACGTATACGTCGTCAGTGAATTGCCAATACATGTCTTCTTCGGGCAAATCATAATGACCAGAGAAAAGCAGCAAGGCCAAAAATGTCTTCATCTCCTCTTCGTCAACACTGAAATTATCTCCAAGAGTGTCCAGGCCGTATCGATTGGTTTCAGTTACAATGTGCGTGATAATTTCCTCATCAAAAAATTTTTCAAAAACATCACGTGGAGACCAATCTGTAATTTTGTGAATAATAATAATAATAATAATTTAGCTTTGATATTTTTCAATACTTTGTAAACAATCGCGCAGCATTGTCATGTCAGGTGTTTTTACTTCTTTTTCAGCATCATGGAGGTAACCTGCATTCACTGCTTTCCAAATCACCGCTCTGTCAGTCTCCATTTGCTGATATTTCAATTTTTTACCCATTTCTAAATTTTAACTTGATTAAATAGAAATAATCATACTTTGAAACTGTTACCCGATGATTTTCCCTCATACGCATCAACGTCACTTATTTTGTGATGGATTTCAACACGACCAGAAACATAACACCTCGGCTTTGGAAAAGTCGTCAGTATATTATCGTCCGCATCTTCATTATCAGTCAACTCTTGCGTTTCTACAGAAGGAGGAACGACCACAGCTTGCAATTGTAAATCACGAGGCCATTTTTCGCAAAAAACAACGGCATCCGAAACTGATTTAAAATTTTCTGACATTACGTAACGTGAATGATGAATTGAAAATTTTGCAAATATTTAATTAGTTGAAAATACTTCTGCACAATGAAATAATAACTTTACGACAAAGTTTACCCTAACAGCAAAAGCAACAAAGTTTAAAGTACAGAAACAAAACGACCAGTACAATATATGATTAACAGGTACATACAGAACACTTCAAAGACATAGTTTAGAAAAGTTTTGCAATAGAAACGACAAATTTTCTTTTACAATACTTATAATGATAATTTGATGAAACGTAACGATCGAAATCAAAGCATAAATGCTTAATTTAGCAAAAAATTCATTTGAGAAAGTTTTGATTAAAAAAAAATTCAAATTATCAATAAAATGCGTTGAACTGGCTGGCGAATTTTGTAATATAATTTGTAATGTAACAACAAAAAAGTAGAACAGAAGAAAAATAATTTCTAACAATGAACAAAATTGAGCGTTCAATTACGTCAAAATGTTGCACAATTCACGTTCGTATAAATGGAATTTGTAATGTAAATTTCGAAAAATTTTTACACTTTTCAAATTGCAAATAAAACAAAAAAAAAATGCACGTCATCCGTGCATACAGTATACAGGTACGACAAAAAAAAGTTTGAAAATACAGGGCAATTTGAACGTCGTTGTTGTGTGACGTCACACCAAACGTGATTTGTCATTATTGGCGCCTTTTTTGTAATACCTTTTTGTCATTATTGAAAATGCGAATAATAAAAATTATTTTTTTAAATTTGTTTTAATAATTTATTTTTATATGCAAATTTTTATTTAAAAAAAATATACGACGATTTGTCCAAATTGTTCAAGAATTGTGTATAGAAAATTTGTTTCAAGTGAAATTTTTGATTGATCGAAAGAAGAATATTTTTAATGAAACAATTTCTTTTTTTTATTCTGTTTCATTTATCATTCGGAATGTTAATTGAACAGTAAGTAGTAAGTCAATAGAAGACGGTGGAGACAATTTTTCCAACACTGCAAGCTGAATTAATTGACTGACTTGACATTCATAAATTGAATGTGACATTTTTTATTACTACCTCCACCGTGAGGTGGTTTATTAATTAGCAGCAATTGTCAGCAGCGTTATTATATGAAAAACCATGCCACGAACGACGTGAAAAATAATAACGTAGCATTAATTGCAGGAAATTGTGCGTGTCGAGTGATTTTATTATTGGGAAGAAAAGAAAAGAAAAAAATAATCTTTTTTTAAATATATTTATGTTATTATTATCTAAAACAAAGTTGAACAACAATAGTAATATTTTAATAAAAAAAAACAAACGAAAATGGAATATTATAGTTGCACCGTAGTTGAAAAAATGCTCGAAGGCAACGAGGGTGGTGTTTGATCAAAGTTCCGTGACAGGTACCGGATAATGTTGAACAATTCGAAATTGAGTTTGCTGTGAATTCAGTGGTGGTGGTGGTGGTGGTGGAGGTGGGGGTGGAGGTGTGGCCGGAGGCATGCCAGCATAGTAAGAATAATAATATCGATGGGGAGTGTCGGAAGAGGTCGAATTGGAATTCGCGGACGAACAAGACGACAACTGATCCACAGGCATGTAGCAATAGAGCAGCGCGTCTTTTCTGGTCTTTTCGTAATGACTGGGCAATAAGATGTTGGCATTTTGGAAAAAATTATTCATAATTTTCGACTGTTGTTGTTGTTGTTGTTGCTGTCGTGAGGGTCGGTCGTGAATATTTTGTCGCCGAGTCCCATTGCAACGGTTCCGTTTGACGTGGCAGACGATCGTTACAGTAAGACAGCCGATCAACAACAACGCACCGACGACACTCGACAACGCCAGCCAAGTGACAGTGGTGGTAAACGGGGAACAGGCGACCAAATCCGCCAACCGTCGACCGGCCATTTCAGCCGGCTGCCGACAGAAGGCGCTCGAAGTGGACAGTCCATTGATGGACGACAGCACTTCGCCGATCCAGGCGATGTCGCAGTCGCAGTTCCACGGATTGTCGCCCAAATCCAATTCGTCCAACTGTTGCCATGGCAACAAGCGTCGAGGTAGACTGGTGAAATTGTTGCCGAACAAGTACAACTGACGCAACGAGGGGGTTTCGAAGGCGACCGGATGGATTTGGTCGAGTTGAACATTCGCGGCCAAAATCAACGTCTCCAATTGGAAAAGACCCGAAAAAGCGTTCAACGCTACCGACCGTAACTTGGGACAGCCGAAAATGACCAACTGGTGCAGTCGAGCGAGACCTTCGAACGCGCTGGTGCCGATCTCGTCGAACGGATTTGCACCGACCGACAACGAACCCAGTTCGGTTAGACTGCGAAAACTGATCGTGGGCAATTTGACCAGACGGTTGGCGTGCAAATCGAGACGCTTCAACGACCGCAAACCGTCGAAGGCGTGGTCGTCGATTTGGTCGATTCGATTGTCGGACAAATCGAGCAGTTGGAGCGTGGAACCGATCTGGTCGAAAGTCTGGGGCTTCAATTGTCGCAGCATGTTCGAACTGAAATCCAAAAGTCGAATCGACCTCAACGGCTGGAACAAACCGTCGGTCAAATCGGCCAGTTGATTGTGGCCCAACTGTAACTGTTTCAATTTGGTCAAGCCGGTGAAAGCGCCGGGTGAGGCAGAGGCGATCGCGTTGTTCGACAAATTCAACGCTTCGAGCTGGCCCAAATCGGAAAAAACCGACGTCGCCAGACGGGCCAGGGCGTTGGCCGACAAATCCAACAATTTCAACATAGTCAAGCCGGACAACGTATCCGGCCCCAGGCTGGTCAGCAGATTGTTGTTCAACTTCAACACGCGCAATTTGTGCAATTTTCCCAAAGCACCGTTGTTTATGATGAAAATACGATTGTTGGACAAGTCGAGAAATTCCAATTCCAAATAGAAGCCCAACTCGTCGACGTTCAACTGACCGATCCGATTGTTGGCCAAATTCAACGAACCAATTCTCGGATCGAGCAATATCGGTACACTTGACAATCCGACACCGCTACAGTCGACTGACCCGGACTCTTCTGGACAATGACAACCGGCTGGACAAAACGTTTCGACACCCACACCCAAATGAATCACGATCCACCACCAAACCAACGACGATGATAAATCTTCGAATCGTCCCATATCTGGAAAAAAAAATTGAATAATAATTTTGTGTTTTGAAAAAAAATTTGAATAAAACGCGAACTCAACTAGGTCAACGTGCTGACTGTCAAGTGGAAAAATTATTATTATTATTATTATCAAAGCGCAGATGGATTTATTACTGGCCCTGTAGTGAAAATTGTACATTTTTTTACGAGCCATTGGCTGACAACAAGACAATAGATGGTCTATTAGGCATGGCGACGGTCAGCGGGGGTTCAGTCAGGTCGGCGCCGAAGCCAACTTTTCACCAGAATGAGATATGCATCGGTTCGAATTGGACAATTGGATCGCCGCACTGACCGCCACAAATGGACCAGACACAATGAAGACAAAGATCCCGGTTGTTGCCAACACCGCTGGTCCAATATTTGTCCAGTTCGCGGTAGCTGGGACGCGTTCAAGCGTCCACCGTGTTTATCGGCACTGTTTTGCCAGCTGCCGGGCCAAAGGGCGCCGGCGACATTGCGTGGCCGGTTAATCCGATTGTCCAGTCGACTTTTGCACGCTCGCGCGATCACGTCCTCACAACAACCTTTTCTTTACTATTATTCTTCGCATCTATCTCGCCATTACGTGCATTAGCATACACAACAACAACAACAACAACAACAACAATTCAAACATGCAATTTGTAAAACATTCCGCTTTCGATAAACACAACAATCAAATTTCACGTACTTGACATGTTCATTCATGAATGAATGGTCTCAATAAATCTATGATAATGGAATATTTTTTCTTCAAACGAAAAATTACTACTTAAAAATTGTAAAGTGAAAATAAATTTCGAAAAATTTATTCATGTTCCAACTAGACAAATAAAAGAAAAAAGCTGAATATTTTTTTTGGTCGAGGTCAATAGAATTGTAAGATAATAAAGAATATTTTTTGGAAAAAAAACACACATATAGATAAAGTTATCTATCACCCGTGACAACAGAATGCTGAAAAGTTGTGAAGGTGAAAATCGATACAAGGTAACTTAATTTGGAAAATACACTGAAAAACGAATGGTTCAATTACGCGACCATTGTCCATATGGGATGCATCGAAGCGGTAAAGTGGAAAGGATCACACATCCCCGTGGGATAAGCGTAGAACGAACGTGCCAGACAAACAACACATGTACCAGTGAAAGAGTTCCACTTGCTTACCTGCTGTTGGAAGTGTATCAATTGTGAAGAGAGCGTGTTGATCTGGTGAAAGCAGATTTAGGAAATGAACCAATTCGATTGAGACAAGCAGAAAATGTAACCGTACTGAACGATGATTGGTCAGTTTCGACCTACAAGGTCGCAACTCTAAGAAAGCGTCGAAGAGCGGCGCCCTGAAGTGATTGATGATAGTTCCCGAACTGAACACCGAACTGGAGCTTCAATCTCTGAGCATCGGCGTTGAATACGAGGCACCTTGACAGATGCTCCATCACGGTACCCCGCCGAGTGGTACCGTGGGCCGTAGGTCGCGTTTGTCATCGCGCTAATTGATGACCACTCGGACAGTGGCTAGCAAGCGTGAGAAGTGGCCAAGTTGGAATTTTCTCCCATTCTGGGGTCATTTGTGCCTCTTTTTTTTGTTCAACTGTCAAAGAAAAATAGAAACAAATCAGTAAATAAACTTCCGCTTGAACAGTCGATCTGGAAATTCAAAGACTACACCAGCCGTCGTTCGCATAATCGAATTGTTCCTACTCAAGAAAGCTTGAATTAATAACAGCTTGACAAAAAATAATAAATAAATAAATAAATCAGTCATCCATAACCAACTATCAAAACACATATATTTGAAATTTATCATTTTGTTCATTTTCGATTAATACTCTGGTCCCATGGCCTCTTGGGCAAGTATTAAAATTTTATCTGTAAATAATTTCCAAGAGAAAAAAAAAGCGATCATTCAAAAGATGACATCATTAATTGTTTTATTGAGTGAACTTCTTCGATTTGGTGGACAATTTTGAAAATCAGGTCGACCTGCAGTGAATGCAAATTCACTTCGACGATCTTATCATCTTTATTGCATATCAAGGTAAAAGATAATTGTGATCAAAAATGGCCACTGTGAATACAATTCGACGTTCATACATTTTAATAACAATATTTCATAAAGTAATTTTGGAAAAATTTTCCCACGGACCAAAATAGAATAAAAAAAAATCTACATATGCATTACCAGAGTGGAAAATTTACAGTAAACTGAATTGGCCAAGTGAACAACAGCATTGTATAAAATTAAAGTGGGGAAAGGTGGGGGGGGGGTTGAATTTTTGAATAAGAATGCAGTGAAGATGAAGTTGACGAACAAAACCGGTCAGCGGCCTGAAAAGTCCGCTGGAAAAATTGATCGCCTGATGTCAAGTTTTGAAAAGGGGGAAAATTTTTTTTTGAAATTGATCTCGTCCCACATCAACCAACCTCGACAATACAAAAATTGGGTTAACAATTTTTAAATGGATGGTTTTTTCACAAACTGAAAAATCAAGATCAAAAAAATACCATGACATTGCTCTTTTTCCAAATTTGACCAAATTCTTTTGCAATTTTTATTTCATCGTGAGAATTGAATGTTAAAAATAAACTTACCATCATAATTTGCATATTCAGTTGTTGTTTTTATTTTTCATCCGCTCATAAAGTCGCAATATTGAAATTGATTGATAAGCTAATTAGCTACTTTTTTTTTCTATCATCATCATCGATTCCACACTACTAATGGACAACAGACAGACGGTAAAACGCTCATCAAGACGATCAGGCATAACTTTTGCCCGACCACACGCCGTGACGGATGCTGAGCTTTCTTGAGATTCGACCGACTATTATTATCATCATCATTATTCAACACGGCAGGCATATCGATTGCAACAATTCAATCAATCCCAATCAAGCACAAGCTTTGATTATTGGAAAAATTATTTGTTACTAATTTTTTTAAAAAAATATTTTTATCAATTAAATAATAATTTAAATTAATCTGAAATTGAAATTGTAATGTTCGAATTGATTTACTGGTAAAGTTATGTCAATATAATGGCCGCTTTGAAGTAGTTGTTGAAATAATAGCCAAGTGCACGCAATCGCTTCTCCACTTATTGGTCATTGTTTTTTTGAGAGCTTCAAGTATGAGCAGGTGCTTGTGAACGCTTGTATCCAAAGTTCTCCACTTGACACGTTTACAGTATCCATTCGAAATATAAGAACATAATATTGGCTGGCCACCGGCATGAACAGTTTCAAATTAACACGCTTCAATTCATCCTCAATTGTCTGTACGTGCGTGTGTGAAAACAAATTTTCTTTGTTTTTTTGCATATTTGCACAAAATTACACAAATCAAATTTCAATTAATACGACAAATTTCCAAGTTGTGCTGATTCGGTATAAATTATTGAAATAGATTGGCTTTTATAATTTGTTTTCCATGCTGAGCAAAAGATGGATAGAAATTGAAACACAATATGACGCGTGATGAATATTCATAACGGAACGTTTGTCAAAGTCGTTAGACATCTTCTTCAATCTAATTATCCCAACGAAAAATCAATATTTTTTCCTCAAAATTGACAATTTCATTTCTTCTGGTCACTTTCTTCTATTTCGTGTGATCAATTCAAAAAACAACAACAACAAAATATATAATTATGTGTAAATTCACCAGGGTGGTCAAAATTAATCGTTTAATAATACTGATTATAATTCGAGTTAAATGTCCGTGAACTTCTCCACCCTACTTGAGATTGAATCCATTCAGCTTTTTTACCATTGCATTATTCTGTATAGTTGAAGCGACGAAGCGGGCTAATTGTACAAAGGGAACATTCCGTAGAAGTGGATCAGCTCGAAGGGCAAAATGATGATTTTCAGCTTATCCGCAGACTAATGAATACCGCTCTGTGCAAACAGTGACGTCGAACCGAGGCTAATGGCCAGCCACCTGTCCGGTCGGTTCTCGGCATGCGTTGCTATTGTCAAGCATTGTCGAGTGATCTTGGCCGGTGGACACCTCGGCATTGTCCGCGGGATAATCAACACCGGGCCGGTCGTTTTACATACGTAAGAATGCAACGCCACCGTCTGCCATCACCAACTGTCCGAAGAAAATGGTCGATTGTTGGCAGAGGGTTTGCGAACCCTCGACCTCGACTAATCATTGTCTTCGTGCGCAGATGGATGCCGGTCATCATCGTCCGCACATTCCCTAGCCAACGCCCTGCCGCATAAAACACAAAAAGCGGTTTCTTTGTTATGAGAAAATGCAAATAAAAAATACAAGAAAAATGAAACTCTTCCTTTGTACAACACCTTCTCAAACATCTGCCAAAAAATAACAATACTACTACTCGTTTATCAATACTTTATTATATATATATGTATATTTTTATGTTATCTTCATTCTCAAACGTACATTCAACAAGCAAGTGAATTGTAATTGAAATGATAATTTCAAAATTAAACAATTATTTATTCAGTTTTTTAAATTAAATCAAAATTAAAATATCGAGCATGTAAAAACTGTTGAACATTACATATTTTCTAATACATCTTGTTGCACTTTTACATCACCAACGACAAAAATATATAAGCAATTGTTTGTTGTAAGCGAGAAATTGCACTACATATTAAAATTTTAATTTTTACATAAATCAATCAACTACTTCAAAAACAAAAAATGAAAGCCTATTACATTACGGATTACACATGTGTAACATTCATTTAAAAAGTACCATTTTCATTGTTTTTGTAGTTATGTACAGTACGCACATTTCGATAGAGATCAGCATCTGTATAAAAATTAAATTAAATATTTAAAATTATATTAAAATTTTTTTAATTATTTTTTTTAAGTTTATTTTAAAATAGTTTAGTTATTTTTAGTTTATGAAAAAGTTTGTTAAAGCTGTTCAAATAATGAAAAATGATTTGCTTTTATCTTGCATTTTTGTGCTACAAATATTATAATTAAGCTTTGAAATGAAGAATATTTATTTTTTTAATATTTAATTTTATTATTTTGCCAAATATGCTGCTTTATTTGTGAAACATACTCTTACATTTATTTAATACTGTAGTTATTGTTTCGATAGTGAAGGATTTGTTTGTGTTGTGCTTTTGTTGTTTTGTTTTTCTTTCACTATGGTCAGCTTACCTAGTTTACCGGTTTCGCTCGCCTTGTCTCCTCGAGTTTACAGAATTTTGGGCTGCAATTCTGGATCAATGACTCTGCAGGGTACTAATACATATTTGGTTGGTACAGGAAGAAAGTAAGTGATCCAAGAAACGGTGAATTTTTTGGTAAAGATTGTTTACTTCAAGGTTTCCTGTAACTCCTTAGCTCTTTTTTTATTTAAAATTATTTTAAGTAACAAATGATGCCATTTTATTTATATTTTTAGATATTTTACTATTTTATTGTATTTGTTATATATTGTAGTATTGTATTGTATTGTAATATGTTAACTTTATAGTTTGTTATATTTGGATTTTATATATTTATTTTTTTGTAAAAATTCAATTTTTAGGCGTCTTTTAATTGATACTGGAGAAGCAAATAATTTCGCATATTTGCAGTACTTAAGCCAAGCACTTGCTGAGACAGGGGCTTGTATTTGTGGCGTTTTATGCACTCATTGGCATGCGGATCATATTGGTGGTGTGATGAATGTTGCTCGCCAATATTCTGTTACGAATTTGATGAAATTCAGACGTGATAATCCAGAAGAAAATATCAAATACGAACAACTTGGATTTGAATTTGTTCGAGAAGGTCAACTGATAACAGTCGAAGGTGCAACTTTGAAGTATGTATTTATGTCATGTCACAATAGTTATGTATTCATTTTTCACTCTTTTGTTATTTAGAGTTATTCATACGCCTGGACACGCAGATGACCACATGTCATTGCAATTGTTAGAGGAGAATGCCGTCTTTACTGGCGACTGTATTCTAGGAGATGGCAGTACGACAGTTTTCGAAGATTTGGATTCTTATATGAAGTCATTGAAAAAATTGCAATCACTTGCTCCGGATCTAATCTATCCTGGACATGGCTCACCCATCTATGATGCTGTAAAACGAATCCAACGGTACATTGACCATAGACAACGAAGGGAAAATCAGATATTCAATGTGCTCAGCCAGTCAAAACTACCACTAACTCCTATGGACATAGTGCAGAAGATATACAATGTTTGGCTATAAATTGAACTACAGTTGTAAACTGAATCTGAAAGAAATGTATATTTAGGAAACGCCTGCCATGCTACACAGAGCTGCTTCTATTAATGTTTTGCAGCATTTGGAAAAGTTGCAGAAATTGGGCAAAACAAGTAAGCGATCAAATTCTTACTCAATTCGGTTTGTTTCTTTTGTTTTATTTTCAGAAAAAAAGGATGGAAAATGGAAAGCGTGTGTTTAATTGTAAGAAATGTAGCACAATGTTTTGTTTTAATAGGCAAATTAGAAAAAATGATTTTTATCATATTAGGCTTACTAAGAATTTTGCCATAGCTATTACTGCCCGTAGTTAATTTTTAGGAATGCACATTTTGATATCAGGAACTGTAGAAGCTCTTTGCACTTTTCAAATTTATTGTTATCTGTTTTACAAAGCCCTTTGTTTATGCGAAAGTAAAATTTTACTCATTTTGTTGTTATCATATTTTCAGTTTTTTAATGGTATTGTATCCATTTGTTGCGTTGGATTTGCTTTCCTTGTTTGTGTGATAGTTTCATAATACTTAGCAATTAGCAAGCGTTATTTGGTGATGTCGATTCTGCATCCACAGTACACATACAAGAAAAATACGAATGAACGTCAGGTTATTACTGACAGACAACCGAAAAGTAACTATGTAGGTCAACTTAATGGAAGGTCAGTTATAATTAATGGGAATGATGCGACAATTGCGCATTTATGGAATTGTGTATGCAAGAGTAGTTTGCAAGTTTAAATTGTTTGCATTGAAATTGTTTAGGGATGTTTCGGTCGTCCAGTGTTTGTGTATGTTGAACTGTTATTTCTCAGGCGTGTAAACAGTTTTATTTGAAGGGCTGGAAATTCAAACGAACCATCGTCATTGGTTGCTGTTCTTTTTCTCGAAGAGGTCGACTGTGAATGGCTGAACGAGAATTCTTTTATTCATATTCATATTTATTTACCGTTTAGGCTCTTTATTTGGTTATTGTCTCTGGCTGCTTGAGCATTGCAAATGGCGACCAGGCAAAATTTAATTATTTGCTATTATTTACTGAAATTACTTTCGATCGTCAGTTAATTTTTTCCATTTATTATTTGCAGCTGATGACATCTAGTGAATTTTTTTCTTATTGCATTGCATCTGCCGCAGATTTTGTTTTTCGATTTGCAGTTTATCTGCATTTTCGTCGCCGAGGTTGGATTGTTAAACCAGGATTGAACTATGGTGTTGATTACGGTAAGAAGTTTGTTGTTATAGATTTTGTTTTATGAATTGACACTTCTCAATAGTTTAATTAGGGCTTTTGAAATTGTTGCATTTCTTTTATCAACTTTTACATACATAATTTCAGTTGTGTATCCGGATGCTCCGAACAATGTGCACAGTCAGTTTATGGTGATAATTGTACCCCATTGGAATGGCTTCCACGAATTGCCGATGACGTGGCGAGACGCTGTCTCAGCTTCTCGAATCTCTTCCGCAGTTTCGAAAGTTTGTTTCCAGTTTTCTTCTGCATTATCAGTATTTGCATATTGTATGCACCGATTTTAGAATGTACTTCTTTGTGGTGTGAAAAATCTTAATGGTGATTTTCAAAAGTTGACTTTGGCTGATCTGGAACAATGTCCTGTTCAAGTAATTTCTCATGTGTGATGCTAATGTAATTTCACAAGTGTAACTTTGTAGATTGTATGCTTGAAGCAGTGGTTCGCTCGTCGACCATTTTCCGACAAGAAAGAACGCAAGGTGTCACCAACATTGTCTGATTGAAAAATAAAATTTATATTAAATTTACATATTGGCTGATTTGTTTTGTTTTGAATTGCAACTGTCAAATGCAGTAGCGGATATATTTTTGTCAATGTTTGAAATTGTTTGTTTGTTTATTTGTTTGTTAAGATTAAATTTGCAGATCCGGTCAAAATTAAAGATGCCATGCAGATGTTTGAGATGGGCTTTTCGTATAGTGAACTGGGAACCGTCTGGGGCCGACTGGGCGCACATGTTGCGCTGCTTGCAGTTGGACGATCTGCCACGCATCCGTCGTCAAATTTTCCGAGAGGACATCAGAGCGGCAGTGGCCGGCGGACTGATGATGCGCAAGGCTATTTCCGTTTGCACAGGTTTAGCATGGGACGAGATAAAGTTGATTCGTTCAAGCACCGGCAAACCGATGCTTGACGAAAGCATCAAATTGGACTATCAGTTCAGCTTCAATCTTTCCCATCACGGGGATTACGTCATCTTGGCCACTTCTTCCAGCTCTGTATGCGGTGCTGATGTGATGAAAATTGAATATCCAAGTATTGACCAATTTTTTGTTCTTAATTTTTCTTTGCCTTCTTAATATATATATATTTATTTATTTATTTTTACTAGGATTGCAAATGAATTTGGCAGAATACTTTAAAATGATGTCACCTCAGTTTGCCGACGAAGAATATGCCGCTTTGAATCAACAACGTACCGACTCTGAGAAGTTGGAACTATTTTATCGTTATTGGGTGAGTTGCTTTTTGAATGTGAAAATTAAAATAACAAATTACTATACCACAATACAATGCCTGTAGTGTCTGAAGGAGAGCTACTTGAAAGCTATTGGATTTGGTATTCGTTGTGATTTGTCGCAATTGCATTTCACCTTTTCTTCTTTGGTTCTGCCAGTTGGTCAATTTGAAATCAGCACCAAATTAGTGTTCGACGAAACACCGCACAATGAATTCACCTTCGAAGAGTGTCACTTGGATCCCCGCCATGCGGCTTGTGTTTGTTACAAGGTAAAGAGACGACCGCTTATTATTATTGTTGTGCTTTTCAAAAAAAATGATATAATTTTTTAGGATGACTCATTGGAAGCAGAATGTGAACAGCACCGTGGAAAATGTATACCATTTCAGTTGGTAACGATGGACTTTGTGTTGCAGGATGCCGTTACACTGAATGACGAAGAAGCGATCCCCGTACCTGGATTGTGCAAAACAGTTCCGATTGGTGCTCTTGACTTTTCTTACTACTTGGTCAGTCGATGATTATTTTAGCTTTTCCGTGTGAATAATTGTTTTCCTTAAGTTGATTGTTTTTTTTCTAAGCAGTAATTTTCTCAGCATTGAATTCAAATAAAATATGGTCATTACTTTCATGGTTTATCTCAATTTTTAATCTTTGAAAAAGTTTCTTTATCTAATTTTAAATTATCGTCAACCCCAAGCAACTGCTAAAGTCATGCTTTACAACGACGGTCAGATGAGTTT
This sequence comes from Trichinella spiralis, assembly GCF_000181795.1. NCBI lineage: Eukaryota > Metazoa > Nematoda > Enoplea > Trichinellida > Trichinellidae > Trichinella > Trichinella spiralis. The sequence goes on from NW_003526941.1 coordinate 7,210,043, forward strand.
GTTTTAAAAAGAATTTAATTTTAAAAATAAATTATAAATCAATGACTTAAATTTATTTACTTAATTATTTGATAATTTCTTAAACATTTAAACTAAAATGAAGCAAATAAGAGCAAAATTTTATTGGCATACTGTAACTTTTACCTGATTGTAAATTTTACGACTACCGTATTGTTCCAACTATACTTCTCAATTGAATTGTTAGTTTCTTGATTTTTACGTTTTCTATTTCATTCAAAATGGTTCGTATGGATGTTTTGGCCGATGCTTTACGCTCGATTAGCAATGCAGAAAAACGTGGAAAACGGCAGGTTTTAATAAGACCTTCGTCAAAAGTGATTATTCGCTTTTTGACTGTCATGATGCAGCATGGTTTGTTTTTATGTTTAACTTTTATTTTATTTCTATGTGCAGTGTTAAATTAAAAGTATGCTTTTTTGAGTATTTTAGAGATTAGTTATGCTTCTACTGATGATCAAAGTGTCATAATTTTCATTTAATCACTATACCATATTTTCTATTGTTACCGAGTTTCGTACACCTTTTCTGACGTAGGTATTTATTTGTGATAAACTTTGTGATTTATTTATGTTGTTATGATAAAAGCTGACTTTGTGACAGACAATATTTTTATAAATGGTAATTTATATTGCAATTGGTAATTTGATTACGTTAAATAGGTTCTGAAGTTTCTAATGTGAAAAAGTTTAACATTTTGGAACATGACTATAAATGACATTTTGAACATTCACAAATTGTCTCGTTGAATTTATGTCAATACTACTTTCATGCAATAGTTTTTACTTTTAGGATATATAAACGAATTTGAAATTGTAGATGACCACAGATCTGGAAAAATTGTGGTCAATTTAACTGGAAGAATAAACAAAGTGCGTTTATACAATGTTTTAATGTCATCGTCTTGTTTAAGACTGTTTTTCTTTTTGTTTCATAGTGTGGAGTGATTAGTCCTCGTTTTGATGTGGGGATAAGAGATATTGAAAAGTGGACAGAAAAGTTGTTGCCATCTCGTCAATTTGGGTAAAATGTAAAATTCATTTGAATGTAATTTTGATCATGAATAGCTTTGCAGATATGTTGTGTTGACTACGTCCGGAGGCATTATGGACCATGAAGAAGCTCGCAGGAAGCATCTTGGTGGAAAAATATTAGGATATTTTTTTTGATAAATATGTACTGCAGTGAGAGAAGTAAAGCTTGATCGAACGTTGTGAATGTGACCCATTTTGAAATAGCTTACAGCGAATGGAGTATTTTGTTTGTTAGACATTTAATTTCACTATCACTCCTTTTGTTATAAATAAGTCATGTTAAGCTTATTTTAACACACAGTTTCACCTTTTCTACACACGGCGGGTGTACACTAGATAGCAGTGCGATTTAATTTGCAATTTCGATGACTTTTTGTTTTTCAAGTTTTCACATGTCAGCATCGTCAACATCTTTTCTTGTACAATAACAAGCTAAACCGATGAGGATGATAGCAAAAAATGTAGTCGTTGAAAGCAAAACCCAAGTAGCCATTTGATAGCTTTCCAACTCTTTTGCCAGCGATGCAATGTACCGCAAATTTCCCACATCGACCCCGTCCAAAGAACGGGCGTAGACGTTCCAAAATTGATGACCTCGCCAGTGAAAGCTTATCTTCATGCTAGGATGATCCGTGATGCTCATGTAGTTCAACGTGCTGCTGTTGAAACGTTGCCATTTCGGCAAATCACTATCATCCGGAGTAGGATTGCTAAATAATAATAATTGTGTATGATTTTTGATCACAGAATTTAATTTTTAAAGTTTTCAATTATTCCTACCCTTCTCTGGCGAAATTGCACAGCATTTCGGCAAATATTTCCGTAACACGGCGATCAATTTGCCAATTTTTATAAGTGTAATGTGTAGCAAAGTCAACATCCAAGTCAAATAAAAATATCAAATCAGTACCATGGAACACGCCTGTAAAATAACACTAATAATTCAAAAGAATGATAAATCAGTAGGTTACAGTAATAAAGATTAAAAAAGCTGTTAAACATTTAACAAACACCCCTTCGGGATATTAAAGTTTGATCATTTTTGTCATTATTTATTGTTAATTTGATTTTTCAAGTTTGGATAGTGATGAATTCAAAAAAACCTGATTTTGAAAGTATATAAATAAATTAATTGAAATAAACCTTTCCACTCGTCGTCATCGTTGAACAAACTATCGCTAATGTGGTCCAGTGAGTAAAGGTACACAGGAACGTTGTTCTGCTCGTATAGTTGTGCCAATCTAGTTGCAGGAGCGTGATACCAAAAGTCGGAATGCATCTAAATGTTTATTTTTATTATTATGAATATAATGATAATGAGAAAATCTGTAATTGAAAAACAAACTTCCATAATTGACTCGGATAGAGTATTCTTCGATGCATTAGGAGCCATAGGTCGGTAAATATATTCATGATAACAACCTTCAGTTATCAGTCGATGATTATTAAACTGATAATAGTTCATCGTCAAATTATCAACTAAAGCTTCCGCTCGACGTTCACTAATCAACGTTAGATTTCTGTCGGGACGATTTTTCAAAATACCTATTCAAAAATATCATCGACTATTTTGTTTGTTTTAAAGTTTTGTAAAATCTCTATTTACGGAATTGTAAAGCACTCTCATGACGAGTTGTACCAAGAAGAATTGGTACTCGTCGTGCGCCTTTTTTGGACAGCATCTTTTCCGGATATTCGGGAATGAGATGACCATAGCCATCCACCACAGGAACCCATTCTTCGTAGTTATCCCAGGCGAATCTCTTTTGAAGCGAATTAAAAAAATTTTACTACTAAACAAAGAATCATCTGCGCTTACTGGACGAGTTATGTCGAAAATTTCATTCTTATGTCGAACTTTGATGCAGTCCAGAAGTTGGCTGGAATTGAACGCCCGGCATCCGAGATGTTCTTGCAATAGCCAAGTTGCGTTGACGGCCGACGTGCGAATCACGCCTGGACTGAGTGCTGAACCGCTGAGCAATATAGCCCTGTGGAGAAGTCCTGAAAATGGATTCAAATCTATCAAAGCACACACACACACACAGTGTTCACAAAGTGGGACCTTCGCTGTATGGTGAAAGAGCCAAAAGTGAAGCTGAAGCGGCGCCAGAACCCTGGCCCATCACGGTAACTCTGCTGGGATCACCGCCAAAGAAGGCAATATTTCGCTGTATCCACCGGAGAGCTTCGATTTGATCCCACAGGCCGTTGTTACCTGGCAGTATGTCATCACCGCTTGAAACGAACCCTGCAAATTTGCATTTCACTGGGTAATTAAGTGGAAACTTCAGTTTCGAAAAATAATCTCAACCCGCTTGTCTTCTGAAACAATTTCTAATCACTGTGTTGTTACTCAGCAGTATTTAATTGAAAGCAACAATCTGATTAACGGCTTAGTGTTTAATCGATACTGTTTGCACATTGAATCTTTGCAAAAGTTGTTGCAAGCGAACAAATTGGTAGCGTGCAAAAATACATCCATTATCAATGGAAAATAGTTTGAAATTTATTATTTCAAATAATATTTATATTATAATGGAAATTTTTCATTTAATCAAAAAGCGAACACATCTCATCGCTTACCAATTGGTCCAAGCCGGTAGCTGATGGAGACGAACACTATTTGTCGACTGACAAAATTGCGCAAAATTGCATCCTGTTTATAATCAGCGGGCGAACCAGTTTGAAAATCACCTCCATGAATCCAAACGATCACCGGCAAACTTTCGTTATAATACTACGCAACAAAGAATTTGTTGAGAGCAATTTTATGCAAATTTTTAAAACTGTATGAACTAAACAATAAAACAAAATCAATTGAACTAATGTGTACAGTAAACAAAAATAACAACCCAAAAAATGAAGGTTCAAATTTTGAGATTTTTGAATTTTTTTTTTGAAAATGACATATTAATGATTGTTGCTGAATCAAAATATCAAAGAAGAAATATATTTCCTGAATTTGTGTGATCATCTAACTGAAAAATAAAGTATAAAAAAAGCCATACAGTTGTGTAATGTTATTTTGGTCAAATTTGAATATTTTTCAGGTCAATAATTGGATGCTGTTGACTTGTGACGGAACACTCACTTGCGGTGGTGCAAATACATTCAAATACAGGCAGTCTTCGGATCGTCTAATTTGAGCTAATTCTACCAGTCGGCTTCCTTTGTATTGCTCGTAGTTTTGCAAACAGCATGGTCCATAATGAGTAGCGTTCATCACTCCACGCCAACTTGCCGGCTGAATTGGTGGCTTGAACAAACAAGTAAAATAATACATTATTATTTATTACTTTGTTTACAAATAATCTGTTGATTTTCATTATTATAACGTTTCATTCGAATGTAATATTCATTTCTTGTTTGGGAGGAAAAAGATGTCCAGAAGAATAGTTTTAATTTATGACCATTTACATGCAGTGTGAAGTTGAGGAATTTATTGATTAACTTAAACCAGTTCAAGTTCAAATTTGGCAATGGAATCCTTTGAAACTTTGCAGAACAGCAGTTGCTTTGCATTACAAAGAAAAATTTAAATGACCGAAATCGACTTACTTGAAAACGCTGAGCACCGACAGGAGGTGCAGCGTACGGTATACCTTTGAAAACGGTAAAATACTGAGCATCGAGAGTTATAAATTCACCTCGTATGCTTCCACTGCTGATTGTCAGTTCAATTGGATGGTTGTCCCTGGTGGTGGCTAAACTGAGACGGATGAGAAACAAGCACAACAATGAACATCTTTCTCTACTGGCAAAAAATGCACTGTTTTCAATTTTTGAACCCATCTCTTCATTTGTTTGTTTGTTTATTCATTCATATTTATCTGGACGATCAGAATGATTGTTTTTCTCAACATGCATCAGGATTGAAATTAAAAAGAATGAAGAATCAATGTTGGCCAAGTGAACAGCGTGGCCGCTGATGTGGTCTTGGTTCAACAGAGCTGATTGACTCTTGCCCAGTGATGTGCATGCTTTTCAAAGCGTCTCCTGGCGGAATCGATGGTTTCGCGTTATTCGTAATTAACCGACGGTTCTGGTCAAGTGTTTCGATTGACCATCCTTTGGGACAGCTTCGAACAGCGTTCACTTCAAACTAATTCCACTGTTGTTTCCGTTCACACGGTCTCCAATGTGCACTTTTAACGCCGACTAAATTAAATGAACAATTTCAAATTTACACGACGAACTTGAAAACATTCGATATTATCATTAAATCAACTGTTTTTTTTTCTCAATTGAATATATCAAAATTTTATTTCTGATATTGCAAAATTTCTTATTTTATTTCAGCTAATGTTATGATCAATCATGCATGGCATGCCATATTTCCATTCATGCATGGCGTGCCATATTTCCATATTTGCTTTATCACTAAATAAAATATATGAAAATATGAATATATTTTTAATTTTTTATTATACGCAATTAAATACATTTTTAATTTTTACTTTGTATTTTTATCGTTGTCCAAAAAAATTTTTTAGAACTGCTTTCAAAAAATAATTCTTAATTATCATTAATGGTAAATTCTTCTGTATTTGAAGGTACTGTTATGTGCATTTGGTCGTACAATGGCAATTAGTGCAAATTTGAATTTTTGCGAATGTTGATGAAATAATTAAAATATATTTTTTTTTTCTTGATTTACTTTTATTTGTTGGGTCATAAGCCATCGCCAAATCTTCCGGTGAGAAAGTTTTATTTATTTGCAGCACATTTGTGCAATTTTCGTTTGCTTGAACTTTACGCACAGAATGAAAGGAAAACCTGGTAGCTGTTTATTTATTTTATACTGAAATAAATTCATATTTTAAATTATTGTTGCTATTTGCATGTGCGTATTCAACTGTGCGTAAATTTCATTCCTGTAGCTATGAGTAATCGTAGTAATCGTATTATTGGTATTTTGACAATGATTATTTTTAGTACGAAAAATGGACGACGAATTTGAATCATTTGAAATTAATGAAAACGATTTGGATTCAGCATTTAATCCGTTCAAACGAAGGTATATTTCGAAAAATCAGCAAATTTATGGCGTTTGGGCCGATCTATCGGATAGCGATCGAGATGAGGATGATTATGATCGTCCTTCGACCTCAAGGAAACGTAAAGATTACATGAAAGAAGTGAAATTTGTCTCTGGTGGAGTGAAAAAGGGAGAAAAAATATCGAAAGAGGAAAAAGATGATGCATTCGATTTGTCAATTTCTCCGGATGACAGTGATAATGATGGACGAACTGAGATAACGTCTGTGAAAAGTGGTGGTGGTAGCTCTGCTGCTGCTTTTACTCATCGTTATTATAATGCTTCGAAAAAGTTTAACAATCAAATGATTGCTGGCTTGCGTGATACTGGACCCACTGGACAGCGTTTCGGCGACTGGGAAAGGCACACGAAAGGTATTGGCTGGAAATTGTTGAAAAAGATGGGCTACGAGCCCGGAAAAGGTCTTGGCAAACAAAGTCAAGGTATTGCCGAACCAGTGAAAGCTGTAGTCAGACCGGGTCGTGGTGCCATTGGAGCCTACGGACGCGAAGGTAACAAATTATTGGAATCTGAAGATGTGAAAGTGGAAAAGGAAGTTTTGGACTTTGGAAATTATAAAAAGAAGCAGCAGTTTAAGAGAACCGTCACATCGGAGAGGAAATCACACGACAAAGCTACACGTATCGTCTACAGGACTTGGGACGAGGTGGTTCAAGAAGGTGGAACGTTGAAGCGCCACTGGGGGTCATCGGGCAGCGCGTCGACCAAAATTATCGACATGACCGGCACCGAGCAGAAGGTTTACGACAGTTATGAACTGTACGCGACGAAGAAGCAAAGCGATGCGTACCGTTCGGACAGGACCAATTTCGATCTTCCTGAATTGTTGCACAACGTGGATTTGATAATTCACACGGCCGAAGAGTCGATCTTGCGGACCGACAGACAGATGAAGACGATCACTGATCAGAACCAATCTTTGGAACACGAGTGCAATATGTTGCAGAACTGTTTGAACAGTGACGCACAAGAGATGCAGCGTTTGGAGAAGTTGGACTCTGCTTTGGATGCATTCGGCTTGTTGGTTGACGCTGGCGAGGTGTCGACCCAAGATTGCATGCGCTTGTTCAAGAAGTTGCAGTCCGAATTTCCCGACGAGTACAAGTTGTACGATTTGAACCGTTTGGCCATTGACGTCGTCCTTCCCATTGTCAAGGAAGAATTTGTCGACTGGGAACCGTTGCAGCACGCCGATCACGGTCTGCAGAGGATGCTCGAATGGCGCACAATTTTGGAAAAGCAACGGGAATTCAACGGAAGCGCGAAATTTGAAAATTTCGACGTCTACCACCAGCTGGTTTGGCTTGCCTGGCTGCCTCCTGTACGTCGGGCCGTGCAAATTTGGAACGTCAGAATGCCGAATCCGATGCTGTCTTTGCTCACGGTCTGGCAAGAGGTGATTCCAGGCTGGATTTTGGAAAATTTGATCGAACAATTCATCGTGCCGAAAATTGAAACCGAAGTCGAAGAATGGAACCCGCTGAGCGACGTGCAGCCGGTGCATTCGTGGTTCCACCCTTGGTTGGGCTTCCTCGGCGACCGACTGCAACCGTTGTACTCGAGCATTCGTGCCAAGCTCGGTCGTGCGCTGACCCACTGGAACCCGAGCGACCGTTCTGCCAAATGGATGCTCATGCCGTGGAAAGGTGTGTTCACACCGTCCAGCATGAGCGGCTTTCTTGCCAGGCACGTCGTGCCCAAATTGGAGCTCTGCTTGGTGAATTTCGTCGTCGATCCGTCCAATCAGTGTTTGCAACCGTGGGCGGACGTGATGGACTGGCTGGACATGATCGATCCAGGCGTCATTGGCGATCTGTTGTTGCGTCATTTTTTTCCCAAATGGTTGCATGTTTTGCAAACTTGGCTTCTCTGTCCTCAGCCGAATTATGAAGAAATACAACACTGGTACAGCAATTGGAAGTCGCTGTTCTCGGAACAGCTCATCAGTTTGGACGGTGTAAGACGGCAGTTCAATTGTGCTTTGGAAATTATGAATCGCGCCTTGTCCGGTCAGCTCACCGCCGATACTGTACCACAGTTGAGATTGCATTCAGCTCCATTTAATCCTAACTTAATCACCGCCGCCGCCGCCCCACCGTCCACTATGTATTTGCCGGTCAACATGAAAGATATTCTTGAACAAAAAGCTGCCGAGATGAGTTTGTTCTTTTTACCTTTGAACAATCGTTATCGTGAAGGCAAGCCGATTTATCGCTTCGGCACGCAGACCATTTACATTGATCGGAATGTGATTTTTTCACAAGAAAGCAACGGCGATTGGCGACCCATTTCACTCGGAGAGCTTCTAACCAGTGCTTTTCAGTAATTGGTAATTTCGCATTTATCCATTGTTGCATCATTAATTTCAATTTCCTCTCTATAACTGTTCGCTTGTTTTTGTTTATTTACAGCATGTTTGAATTAAAAATGAACTCGATCAACTGGGGATAAATGATCATTTGCTGTATTTTATTTCTTACAATGAAATTTTACTTTCTTCTTCCTCCAAAATCTATCAACAAGTTAGTGGAAATTATTTGTTATTTTTGTGTTAATTTTTTTGCTTTTATTTTCAGTAAATAAAATGTAATATTTGGAAATATTTGTAAATTTTAAAAATCACTGTGATTTTCAATTCTACTATTAATTTCAATTCATGCTCTTCTCCATGTTGGCAATCATTACAAAGCTACAGTAAACAATTGTACTTGCAAATCTCATTGGTTTTATACAGCATCCATACGCGTAAGTTTGCATTGAAAAAGAGGAGGTATGATAATTAGTTGTGAGATTAAATTTTCAATATTGATTTCAGTGTTTAACAATTTTACTTTCTAGTTCAACTGATTGACGTTGTGTTTTGATTTAGTTGAAGATGAAACCGATAATTAAAGTAAAAGATATTCGTGGAAAGCGTAAAGAAGAGTTGGTTAAACAGTTGGATGATCTGCGTCAAGAGTTGTCTTCGTTGCGCGTCGCCAAAGTGACCGGTGGGGGTCCGTCAAAATTGTTCAAAATGTATCATTACTGTATTAATATCGCCCACTGTTTGATGTTGTTAATCGCTGTTTGTTGCATAGGCGACGCGTGCGCAAATCCATCGCACGAGTTCTCACTGTAATCAGCCAAACTCAGAAGGAGCAGCTTAGGAAATTTTATCAGGTAGGTCGTTTTCAAATTGTCCACTTTGCAATTAATGGAATTTTAAAGAAGAATATTTTTTGTAGAAGAAAAAATACAAGCCACTCGATTTACGTCCGAAGAAAACGCGCGCTATGCGCCGGGCGTTGACAAAGCATGAACTAGGTTTGAAGAAACGGAAACGGCTTCGACGTGAAACTGCTTGGCCGAAGCGAGTATTTGCAGTCAAAGTGTGACAGTTTGTCTGAAAGATTGAATAATAAACGGAAAAGATTGTGTTCACCTAGAATCACGGAACCACTTTTCTAATATATATCTTTTTATTTATCATAGTTAACTAGCGAAGAATTAAAAAACATAGCTAGGTAAGTATAAATTATCTTTTGAAGCGCATTTTTGGTAATCGTATTTTCGCTCTTGGTTTCTTCATGCGCATCTTCTTCGCTTTCCGTTTACGACCACCCTTTCCTCGTGCTTTCCACAAAAGTCCCTTCTTCTTTTTCTTGCTTTTAGACTTTTTACTCTTCTTCGATTTCTTCTTCTTCTTCTTGGAAGATTTCTTCTTTTTCTTTTTTGATTTCTTCTTTTTCTTTTTTGATTTCTTCTTTTTCTTTTTTGATTTTTTCTTTTTCTTTTTCGATTTCTTCTTTTTCTTTTTCGATTTCTTCTTTTTCTTCTTTTTCGATTTCTTTTTCTTCTTTTTCTTGGATTTCTTTTTCTTCTTTTTACTTTTCTTTTTCTTTTTCTTTTTCTTCTTTTTGTCTTTCTTTTTGTCATCATCATCGTCGTCGTCGTCGTCATCGTCATCATCATCGGTAGCACCACCACTTCCACCATCACCACCACCACCACCACCACCATCACTACTACTGCTACTACTACTACTGCTACTACTAGTACCATCATCATCATCATCATCATCATCGTCGTCGTCGTCATCATCATCATCACTATCCTCACTATCATCATCACTGTCATCATCGTCATCACTGTCATCACTATCATCTTTGTCGTCACTTGTAGTTGAAGGTGGTTGAAGAGCAATACCCCATTCTTCGTTGTCCACTTCCTTGTTATCTTCACCCAAATAAATTGATGCTGGATATCCACACCCTGACAAAATCCAACCAGGTGCCACTCCCGGATGAGTAGGATCAGTGATCAAGTCTAATTGTAAGTAGTACCAGCTGCATATACTTGTAAACAAAAGGCGCCAAGATATGAAAATTATAATCTGAAAAGAAGTGGAAATTTGTAAACGAAAATTTAGATGTAATTAATTTTTTCTTGATTAACAAACAACAGTACTGCACTAAAAGCAATCGCTGCGAACACGTTCACTCCAAAACCCAGAAATCGTTTGTACTTGTCCATCAACTTCGAATAGCAGCCCTTTTCATGAAATCCTCCACTGAAGCGTTTGTAATCCAAATTTTGTCCAATGGCCATATTATAGCAGGATGATTCAGTTGTATTTCTTGCACAACACGACCAAGGGACGTAGCACGGTTCCTTGGGATTGCAACTGAACGTACCTTCACTAAAAGTATAAATTTTTTCCTTTTTAATTTCAAAGAAGAACAGATTTGAAATAATACAACAATAATCGAATGAAAAAGTCACTGACGAAACATTCAGCACTCTTCTGGTTGAGGTATGAAGAAGATACTTCGGCTGAAGCCAGTCTGTCCAATCAAAAATTCCACAGCATTCATATTCATATTGCATGTTGTCCAAATATTGGCGCAACTGTTTGTTCTCATTCTTGCGCCAGGTATCGTAATTGATCATCGCGTTGCTGATACCCGAAGCTAACGCTACGGTCATTTCTTGTGTAGCGAAAACATTTCCCGCAATAACTGCTCCGGACAATAAAATAACCAGCAATGTAAACAGTGAACCCAAGGAACACGTGGTGCCAACCTTCAAAAAGTAAAGTTGAAGCGAAAAGTATTCATATTATATTATTTCTTCATACTCTTTTCTCATTCCACCTTCCTCGAACAGAGCCATTGTTACTTGAACAAAACATTATAATCAAACTGTATCCAAAAACTGCACATGCCGATATGAAGTTGTATTTGATAGCTTTTCTAGAAGCAAAACTGTGGCTGTCGTCCGATTCAAGGATATGGGCAATTGTAGAAGAAAATTTTCTTCCCATAATATAGGCGGTCGACGCATAACCGAACGAAAGTATCATTACAAGTGCACAGCTAGCTGTGACTGATTTGGCAAGAAACTGCCTCCCAGTTTCAGTTAAATAGCATACTCCCACTACCATCGTTGACGAAAGTCAGTCGCCATGCATCGTATCCAATGTTGAAATGAAGCAACAGTTCGTCAACGCACATTAAATGCAATTACAACTTTGAAATTTCTAAAATCACTTTACAACACAGGCGCCTACAGGAAAATTTATTTTAAACTAAGCGCGCCAATATTTTTAAACAAGTAAAACAAAACACAATGCTTCACCATCGTTATCAGATTTATTCATCAAATTTCAGAAATAAATTCGAATTTTTTTCATCTGTGATTTATTTTGACTTTTTCGCCTTTATTTTTCGCAAATAGAATTCCAACTCTTTTCCCTCCAAAACGTAACCGTCCGCACGCCCAACTTGGCCAGGTCGAGATGTAATGCAAGCTAAAATTGAATGAAATATGCATTATTAAAAAATTTGTTGTTTCTTTTTTCACCTACCTAGCAATCTTCCACTCTGAAATTGTTCTTCAAGTGCTGGCTCCACTTTGGCAGTAATGCGTCTTTTAGCTAACTTTTTTTCCGCTGCTTTGCTACGAGTAGCGTTGAAAATCGCTTCCTCTTGTTCAGTCTATACTTATGATAACAATTAATTAACATACACAATACTGACCATTGAAATAAGTAGTATGTTGAACAGAAATGACAAAAAAACTCACCAATTTTGCTCCTTTCTTTCTGCCTATTGGCAATGCATAATGATTTTCATACCACTGCCTAAACGGTGTTGCGTCAATGACAACAATTGCGCTTTTGACGAGGGTTTTCGTGCGGACGAGTTCGTTATTACTCGCGTTGTAAACTACATCTATTATGCGAGTTTTTCGAGTACAGCCTGAAACAAATTATTAATTACTGTATGCACACATACATATCTATGGTAAAACAAACACAACGCTACCTTCCGATCCCCAAGAGTAATTTCCTGTTTCGAGACGCAAAGCACGGTATTTTCTGTTTCCTCCTCGAACGCGTACAATGTGGATTCGCTTGGAACCAAGCTAATCGAATATCACAAAATTAGTTTTTCACCAATAAGATAAAATGTCAAACATCAAAAGATTATCAAATATTGAAAAACAAATGCTTAAAAAACTGTTCTAATCAATTCTTATACTTTTGTCATAGCTGGGGGACGACCTAATTCGTACTTTCGCTTCTTATGCAGTGGCTTTCGTTTACCACCAGTCTTCCTTCTTTTATGCCAATGATCACGAGAAATTCCTAATTACAAAAACAGTTTAATACAATACATATTTGAAAGTATACATATTCAACTTACCCATTCTGAAGTTTCAGGTTCGATGTAATCACTCTGAAATATTCAACTGTTGATAATTAATATAACAATAATAACTTTGTCATTTTTAAAATCTACTCCATCCTAATGCCAAAAACTTATCAATTATATAGCGATTTTAGCAATACAATGTTTCACCATGTCATTTAAAAATAATATTGTGAACGGATAATTTTAAATGAAATAATTATACAATTAACGGATAAAAATTTATTGCTCAATTACAAAAGAAAATGAAACTGAAAAACCAATCATTCTTAATGTTCCAACTACATGGCGTACTGTAGTTTAATTAAGTATTTGCAAGAAGTAATTTAATTTAAGCAATTTACAAGTAATTTACAAATGTAAAAATATTCTATATTATTAATTTTATTTTAAAATTGTATTTTAGACTTGTAAACTGAAAAATACAGTACAATAATAAGAAAGAATTGCTTTTATTATAAATTCTTTTTAACTGAACAACTAACGGCAAACTGAATGGAATTCTATTTATTTTCACTTTTACAGAACACAAATTTATGAATGTTTTGCAAATAGCTATCTTCTAAAAAAGAATGATCGTTGTGTGACACAGGTTCTCGAATTTTCACCATAGAAATTAGCACACGGCCATAGGTTTTAGTCAGTAATTGCAAACTGGTGGAAACTATCTTCAAGCAGGGATGCTTAGGAATTTGTGCTTCGTCAAATCTAAAATTATGAATAACGAATACAAGTTTTGCTAAAATTTGTGAACAACAAACTGATTTTTGCAAACAGGCAGCCAGTACACTAGATGTCCACCTTCAGTCAAACATGTAGCTGCAAAATTTAAAAGATCCAACACAAGGTCGTTCAGACAGTATTTTGCTTTCGATGGATAATGCACAGTTTCTGTGCTCCTATCTCTAAGAATTATTTTCAGATAAATTTATTCAATTCAAGAAAGTAACATTTTTCATACTTTAGTAACCAAAAATCAGGCAGTTGTTTCTGCTTAACTTTAGCACCCTTTTCACGAATTCCATATGGGGCTGAAAATTTAAATTTTGTTGAAAGTATTGATTAAATATACATTAAATATACGATCAGTCAAGATGCAGTCAAATCGTGCATGAGAAGTCCAAATGCTCGACTTGCTAGAATCAGCTACCAAAACATCCACGTATTTCGCTTCTAAACCATATTGCTTGAAATTTGCTCGAATGCATTCATCTGGATGGCGTGCACTAGCGGTACATCGGCTTGGTTTACCTACAATATTAAGTTATGCATAATATAAATACTACATTTATGAACTAAAAAGGAGGTTACTTTTCCCATGCAAAACATTATAGTCAATTTCAACACCAACACAATAACCACCAAAATGGGCAGCTGGTAAAAGAATACTTCCTAAAAGTTATACATGCTCACAATATTTCTTAAGCTTTTCAGTTTTTACCGGAACCAACATAAGGATCTAAAACTAAATCGCCCGATTGAACTTCACCGATGTTTGCCATTAAAAATGAAAGAACAGGATCCATTGAGGTATTACCAATAAAAATACGGTCTTTCAAATTGTATCGTGATACCACTTTATTCATGCCAAATTTTATCTATAAAATATACTTGAGCCTTAGAACAAAATAGATAAACAATTAACAGAAGAATCATTGAATACTTTAACTAGAGTCACTATTTAAATGCAAATTTTAAAACTTACCAAGCGCCCAAAAAAAATTTGCACTGGATTCTCAGGAGGAGGTAAGCCTGACAATTTTCCATAATCTTCGATAAGCATGAACTGATTATCAGGATTGGTTAAGTCAACTTTGCCTTGTATATTTAAAAATGAAAGTTCCTGAAAAGGGATAATGAGATAGTTTAGTTGTCTTCACTCGGCAGTTGAAAATCATACTTCCATTCTCTTTTGCTTATATTCACCGGAAACTTTTTTTCCGAAACTATCCACAATAAATTTAAATGACTGTTCTCTATCAAAATATGGCTAAAACTTTTGCATTTAAGCAAAATGCATTCCACCAATTACTTTTGCATACTTTAAGTAAATGAATTTTCGAGCTTAAGTCTTTGTACAATTCTGAATAAGTGCTCGCCTGAGACCACAAAATACAACCATAACGTAAAAGAATACTTCGTGATAATAATTTCAAAACGTCGTCCATAGAAATAGATTCAACAATGCAAAATGATGTCTGAAATCAGTGATGATAGCAAAACGAACTTTTCATGAAACAGAACAGCTTACAGATAAATTGTGTTTAATAACAGCATTTACTTTAAACATATTTAGTAAAGCAGTGATTTCCTGAAATAATATAGAATTTACGACGTTTTTACAAAATGATACAACGCTTACCGCTTCACGAAACTGCGTGTAATGATGAGCAAAGCAAAGCAAACAACGATCTATTACCTTCATTCTTAAATTAATAATATATGAATAAAAATATAAAATTCTAGTCAAAATTACCTTGTAAATCATGTTAAGCAAAAAAATTACCCTTATACCTTAGATGAATAATATTAACAAATGTTTAAATGATTGTGTTAATACTTTTAAAAAAATCTTATTTTTATATAATTACAATTTATAATATGATATTTCGATTAAATAATTTGTAATTTTCAAATTCTGGGACATTTCCATTTAATTTATCTTATTCATTTATACCAACTTGATTATACAAATCCATTCACGAAGTACAGTATATTTGATTCGTAAGGTAACTGGTAAATGCAGTACAATATCGGGTAAGGCATTTTTTATTTGTTTTCAAATAATTGTTTAAAATTATATGTATAAATTTATAACATAAATATTAATTTTATCTTTATGTAAAAGGTATTGCTTTGCTGTAATATGCACAAGAAGTATATGGTCAAATTTTGCTTGAAAATAGATTAAACATTTTATTTCAAAATTGAAATTTTACAAGATAATACACTTTTTAGAAGGATTCATCTTAGACCCAACTGGGCAGTTAAAGATTTCAGAAAACTGTGGATTGTTCATCAACGTGCCGAGGATACGGACAAAATACGGAGGATGTTCGTCTGCCAAGAATGCATAATGAAGTGCATTATCGTTGAATGGTATCAGACAAAACGATTGAGCAAAACTGATGAAAAAGATTTGTTCATCTGAAAACTGTTTCAGCCAAGGTAAGGTTTTATTATCATCAAAATTAGTCGCGTGTTTTCTGTAAGCGTGGAAACTGATGCTCAGGCCTATGTTATCTGCGAAATTTTCATTTTTTGTCATTTCTCCATCTACACAAAACGTTTCCCAACTTTCCGCTGATGTGTAACAAAATTTATTGTACTGCTCAATAAGGCACTGTTGTTGATGATCAAAAAATTTCTCAGAGTAATTATTCTAAAATTATAAATAAGCAATTAGCTCAATAAATAAGTGTAGACTCACTTTGTGAATTCCATTTGAATCGTACATCGTGCCAACTGAATCAAAAGCGTGCCCAATTTCATGAGCAACGATAGTACCGAACGATCCATAATTGACTGCTTTCGGTAAATTGATGTTGAAAAACGGTGGACGAAGATTTGCTCCACCAATTTGAATTCTGTTCTTTGAAATTAAATAAGATGCATCGGTAGATAATGGCGACAATGGAATATCTACAGTTTCTGTCAACGATGACACTAAATTATTCATTTTCCATGTAGTAATTTTAGAATGCATAGTAAAAAAGGGCTCTGATGTGGAGATTTTCAACGGACCATCGATTAACTCTTCATAGTGGTGATCAATCCAAGTTTGATTTAAAATTAATTTCGAATAAGCAATTTGAAATGACAGTTTCTTTATTTTTTCTGCAAGTTCTGCTTTTTTTCTCTTATTTAACCACTTAATTCGATCCACACGTTCCAAATAAGTACCAACAAGTGTGTTTACATATTGTTCGCATTCATTTTTTATTCGATTGATCAAAATATTGTTCGCGTACAAGCTACCGACGATCAAATCTTCAAATTGCAATTATTAAACAAGAAACTATGAATAAAGGTGAAAAATAATTTTACCTAAACCTGACAAATGTTCGCTTAAAATGTAGTTATCACAAAATCTATTTCTGCTAAACGTTTGCTTTTTTTCTTCTTCAAGAATTTTATTATACTTGTCATCAAGGAATTCTATACGATTCAATACTAAAATCCACAATAAATATGCAATTATTGTCGAATTAGGTGTAGATTTTAATATTTTGTCCATATAAATGAAATATCCAGAATTTATGAGGAGAATTTGAAAACTCGAATTGGACAGCGAAGGAATGCGCAGGCCAAGGAAATAATCTGCCCAATTAAATGAGAAATTCATTTTCAGTAAATCTTTAATTTTTAAATCTTTTATAATTGTTGACTTATTGTATGGTGTATTTTTGAATGATGAGCTCACTTTGAATAAGTTAAATTCAAAATCAATAATTGCGGCTAATTTGGAATTGACAAAAATTTCTGGCAAAATTAAGCTCGTGTTCATTGCGTCATTTATCAAATTTTTTAAAATGTTTTTCATCATTGACAAATATGTATTTGCAATAGCTTGTTTTGTTCGTTTTGAAAGAATTGCTGTTGTGTGGAAAAATTTCAAATCAATTTCATTGAATGCTAAACGATTAATTGAGACGTTCTGTTCATCAGGTATAATATCCGGGCTGATCAGATTGGCAATTCCATAACGTCGCCAAATATCTGCAATCGCATATTCAATGTTGATTTTATTTTGTCGGTTTATTTTCCAATCGCGAACAATTTCGTTGAGCAATTGCACGAGCATTTTGGAGCCAAGTTGTGTAATCGCATTTTTGTTCCTGCATGCCATATTCACGGTATTTAATAAGACGGTAGATTTGTTTTTTTCTCTATGCTGTTTAGTGGCAATGTTATTTAAAATTAAATTTGTATTCTTCATCATTTCCCTTTCATTGCTGTTTAAGTTCTTTTTTTTAAAAGTATAAATTTTTGACCAGTTCCCGCAAGCAAATCTAAACGCAAAGGAATAATTAACTGATAAGGTGATGATAAAACGCGTCAACGTTATCCGAGAGTAAATAGAATTGCATAAATCGAGAGCATTGCAGAAAGAATTCTTGTGCAAACCTTACCGATAAAAGTCATCACACGGGTGAACGTTGAAATTCATAAAACTTCTCATGATGAAGCTTATTCTCTTGCATTCATCATTTAAGCACATCTTGCTTTCTTTGTATGCAAAAATTATGTTTTTATAAACAAACAAAATCAAGATTAGGAAAATTCGCTTCATAGAAAGCATGAATAAAAATGCAAATAAATGCAGCAGATTTAATAGTTGTGAAAGAGAATTTAATGAAAAGTTATATTTGAATGGTAAAAACTGGATTAATTATGAAAGAGAACGTACAAATAAATAGTTTGTTTCTTGCTTTCCTCTAGGCTGTTTTGCCGATAGTTTTCTTTGATTTTATGTTTATGGCAAGTTTTTAAAAGCAACCGTTGTCAAATATTATATTTTTATTTATTGCTCATTAAATGAAATATTTGTTACAATGAACTTTGATGCTTTTGCATATGAAATTTTATCAATTTTCCCGTGTTGAAATTCGTCATTATTTATTTTTATTTAATGAGAAGTGTAGCGATCAGACAGGTGATAAGATAAACGAGAAATATAATTCAAATAAATAAGAAATGCATTTATATTTCATTTTTCATTGTATACTTGTTATTCGTCAATGACAAACTTACAGTGAAGGACAATTTTACATTTGTCAGAAGCATCAATTTTGAAAAAATATTGCGAAAGCAAAATAATTGTAAAAATTATTTATTTGGCATGTCATAAATTGAAATTTCCAAATCAACTGTAGCATGCAAAAAATATGTTGACCTTCTAGATTGATTGCACGCATTTTTCTTTTTTACCTTATTTTTGATTTTCTGATAATGCTGATGGAAGGTCATTTGTTAAATTTAAAAAGTTTTAATATTTATATGTGTATTTTTTTTCTAAGAAAATTATAATCCATTATCATTTTGTGTACGATTGCAGCATTTTATAATTGAACATGAAGCACAGGAAGGCTAGCTATTATTTGATAGATGGAGAAGCAAACTTGAGAACTCAAAATTCAACATTCATTTTTTTATTAATTCTGAAAAATAAGGCAAACAAATGTACATCTGAAGAGAAAATTGAACGAACATTTGGGAAAAAAGTACAAGCATTATGCAACGAGTAAAAAGGCCACAAAGAAATGGCACAGCACAATGAAAAGAAATTATACAGACTTTTAATAAAACACACAAAGCAAACCAGCATCGAAAAATCAAAGCAATAACGAATTTCTTTTGCTTAACAGCATTAAGCAGTTGAACAGTATCTAAGATGGTCCAGTGGCGTAGCACCCATAAATCGGTGGCTCATAGGCGTAGTCATAATTTCCAGAAGAATCACCAATTTGTCCCCAATAAGATTTTTGATGTTGCATTTGTTGTTGTCGATTGGGTTCGTTGGGAAATTCCATACAAGATGGTGTTGCATGCATTGTGCTGAAATAAGTCGGTCTTTGAGACTCTGCAATGCAAAACTGATTATTTTCAGATGATGGCTGCATAACAATGCCGCCGAAGTTGGCCGATGGTGGTGACGAATTTTGCATATGCCGTGGATGCGTGCCAGCACCGGGACAAGAGTGGACAGTAACATTTCGACCAAATGTGTTTGTCGTATGTGGCATAACAGCATTGTTGAACGACGTATGCATTTGCATTGCAAACGGTGAGCACGGGTTATTGTTATCATTATTATTATTATTATTATTACCACCATTAGCAGTAGCAGTTGGATTAGTGGTGTTGTTGCTGCTGCTGTTGTTAAATATTGGCATAGAATAAGATGAATTAATTGTTTGACTAATCATGCAACTTTTTGTTGGTAATGGTTGATGACCATAAATGTCTGCTTGACTACGTGATTGTGAGCACTGCATTGCATGTTGATGCTGCAACACGGAGCAAAAAGGTATATGTGAACCTGGAGATGGAGATTCTTGCATCTGTGCCATCGGAGAATCGACTGAAGCATCCGTGCCCGGAGAACTGCCTGATCCAACGCCAGAATCCGTTGGACTGAAGCAAACACCGTCAACTGCACTGTTTGTATTGCTGATTTTTCCATTATTGCCAAACAAAGTTGCACAAGATTGCAAACCGTTATTTTCAACTTTGTAAGTTGTATTATAATTGATTGGTCTGGGACTTCTTTCTTTAACTGATCGACTTCGTTTCGGTAAAGCAGCTTTTGGTTTCGATTTGCGCATCATTGTTGCTGGTATTATCCTTGGCCCTTGGAAACTGTCCATCAAAGATAGCATTCCTACCAATCCTCGCTCTTCAGCTACGTGACGTGGGCGACGATCCATTTGGTCAGCTAATTCTTTGTCAGCACCTATTTCAAGCAAATAACGCACCATTTCTTGCTGATTTTCACGAACAGCAAGAAACAGTGGCGTACGGTCTTTCAAATCTTGAACATTACATTCAGCACCATGCTGTAACAACAATCTCATAAATGGTATATTTCCATTCGAAGCTGCCCAATGTACAGCAGTTAAACCTTAAAATAAGAAGAAATCATAATAAATTATTTGGAATTTACATTTTATGACTTCTGATAAAAAATACCTTGATTGTCAGCACTGAGTACACTAGCGTCATGCCTTAATAGCATATTTCCAATAGTCACATCACAACCGGTACTGATTTTAGCTTCCAACAGAAGTGCAGTACAACCTTCATCATTTTTTTGCTCTAAATCGGTTCTAGCATCGTTGAGAAGAATTTCCACTATTCTACTGTTTCGTGCCATGATCGCGTGGTGCAAAGCGGTGTTGCCTTTGAAATCGCCGATAGTGGGGCTGCTTCCACACTGAAGCATGTGAGATACGGCTTGAACACGTGAAAAACGAACTGCTAACATCAGAGCAGTTTGTTTGTACACTTCCGTTTGGGCGTTCAAATCGGCACCTTCTTCCACTAACTGCTGCAAACACTCCAGTTGTTGTTCTTCGCTTTCGAAAGGCTGGTAAGCGGCTAACATCAACGGTGTTTCGTTGTCTGGTCCAAGAGCGTTCACGTCACCCAAATCTGATGTTCCAGCTTTGCCATTTAAAATAGCCTTATGACGTGCCGACCAGTTTCGAGGTTCTTCAGCAACAGCATCTAACTGTTGCTGCTGCTGTTTATTCGAAAGTGGTAGCATTTCTGAATTTGGTGTTGCAGTTTGTGAGCGTAAATAAGTGCTGTACGTATCTGCTTCAGACCAACGAGTTGTACAATCGTTCGTCGGATTCCAGTCGAGATATTTATTCATTGAATTCAGCTGATGGTGATCAACCGCTGCTGCCAGTGAAGGAGGTGATTTCCAATTGGACTGATATGGATCCGTATCGTAGTACTTTTTCGGCTTTTTCAGAGCCATCAGATGATGTTCGTCAGTTGTATAATTGTTCTGCTCGACAAATTCAGACTTTTTACCCAAGTTTGTTTCAAATTGCAATTTAGCATCTCGAACTTGGTGTTCGTGTTGATCTGAGCCGCCGAAACCGGGAATCCAAACCGGGGCTCGAACACGTTTTCGAAGTAATACGGTGGCCGAAAGAAAGATCAGCGCCGCTGAACACATGAACGTAATCAAAGCGATCATCCAATTTTGTAGTTTTTTATTTTCAGGTGGAGATATTTTCCCATTAGCTGAATAGACATCCCATCCGAGTTCTGATTTCAACGCTTCACGTGCAGTAGCTGCACCAAGAAAATCCGCTACCTAAATTGATCGATCATTAATTAAATCACAACATCAAGAAGAAGAGAGAAAGAAAAAGAAATATTTGTTTACCGTCAATACGTTGGTAAAACATTCTTCACCAGCTTGCTGACTACATGCGGTCACATCAATAACGAGAACAACCAAAGTACCGTGTATAATTGGTGATGGATGTTCATAATCGACACCGGCATCGCGTTTTTGTCTTCTGCTGTTATCATTTTTGTTGTAATCGACTTTCAGTTTTGCATTATAGGTAAAAACAGGTAATGGCTTATTGTTTTTATCTTTCTCAATGCCACTTTTTGAATTCCACCTGTAAATCATGGGTGAACCGTGTTCATCGAGCTTCACTTGTACATTTGCATGAACAAGCTTGCCGACAACCATCAAAAATCGACTCGAATCTTGAGTGAACAGTTTCGGATCGACCGTCAAAATC
Source organism: Trichinella spiralis (assembly GCF_000181795.1). Taxonomy (NCBI): domain Eukaryota; kingdom Metazoa; phylum Nematoda; class Enoplea; order Trichinellida; family Trichinellidae; genus Trichinella; species Trichinella spiralis. Next base: position 7,232,127 of record NW_003526941.1, read on the forward strand.
AGCACCACTTCACCACTCAATGTTTGACGCTTCAGCTTATCGCCGTTTTCAGCCAAACAGTCACCACCGTCGTAATTGCAGCCGGCTGTGTTGCAACCGTGATCACAGTTGCCGTCACCCAAATGCCGTATGCAGTAGCTTTCGAAAACTGGATCGCACTGTTCGTCCATTTTCGAGCAGTCGAAACCGTCGAACAAGCACTGTTCGTTGTTGCAGACCGGATCGCATTTTCCATCTCGAAACACGTGAGCACAGTAATTTCCGTGTTCACAGCGGTCGAATGGCTTCAATCCGGCTGAACAGTCCAGACCGTCGAAGCCACAGGCTACGAAATTGCATTCGGGATTGCAGATGCTGTTGTTGGCTTTCTGCTGGCAGTGGTTTTGCTGACAAGAGTTCGATTCGGTTCGATCGATCTCGTCGAATAGATGTACATCCACGGTTGCCCGATAACCAACTCCGTTGTTGGACAAATGTCGTTGTGCATAATCGTCGACATCTTCTTCTTCTATTCGATTGTCCACCCCGCCCGGAAATGTCGGATCGTACAAGTCGCAGAGATGACCGGCAAATTTTGCCGGACATGAACACTGGAATTGACCGACCAAATTGTGACAAATGCCGCCATTTTTGCAAGGTTTCAATGTGGCACATTCGTCGACCGAGTCGATTTCACAATGCAAGCCGGCCGTACCGGTGGGACAGTGGCACCGATAGCCGAGGCTCGATTCCACATTCGGCACACAAGTTCCACCGTTCAAGCATCTGTTACTGTTGCCACCCTGTTTGCATATTGCCTCTCCATCGTCGAGTATGCTCATTTCACACTGTTGACCGTAGAACCCTGCGGTGCAAACGCATTTTGCCGAATTGTCGTTGCATGATGCACCGTTCTTGCACGGATTGGACGAACAGAACGAGTGTCTGTGTTCGCAGTTGCGACCGCCGAAGCCTGGCTTACACAAACAACTGTAATCGTTGACCAGTTGAACGCAGCTGATCGTTCCTTCGTCGTGACAAGGCGCTGACAAGCATTCATTCACATCCCCTTCACAACGTTGACCAACAAATCCAGGTGGGCATATGCATTCGAAACCACCAACTTTGTCTACACACGTTCCGCCGTGGTGACAAGCGTTGGCGTAGCAATCGTTTTCATTTATTTCACACTCAGAACCACCCGTACCTGAGAAAATGCAAAAACTTAACATTAACTGTTTCGAACAGCACACAAACATGTATAAAAATTAAATACCTGGTGGACAAGAGCAGATGTAACCTTGGATGAGGTCGTAACAGACTCCACCATTGTGACAAGGATTCGGTGAACAGTCGTCAATGTTGACTGCACACGTAGGTCCAGTGTATCCAGGCGCACAAATGCACGCAAAGCTGTTGTTCTGATTGCGACACCTAGCACCATTCTGGCAAGGATTCGACTGACATTCGTCAATATCAACTTCACAATATGAGCCGGTGAAGCCAGCTTGACATAAGCAAACGTGTGAATTTCCACGCTGTTCACAACGACCACCATTGTGGCAGAGTTCTTTCAACGAAACGCGTCGTCGACGAGCCGCCTCTACACAAGAAACCATTTCCACATCACAATGTTTCCCTGTCCAACCGTACGGACATTCGCAACGATATTCATTTCGTTCTTGAATACAATGGCCATCGTTTTTGCAAGGACTACGTGAACACCAGTCGACAAATCGCTGAAAAATAAATTTCATTAAAAAAAGAATTTTTTTTAAAAATCAATTATAAATATATTTTTTCTTTTTCTTCTAGAAACTCACTTCGCAGTGAACTCCGGAAAAACCATGAACACACTGACAAAGATAATGTCCACCATGGTCGATACAGGTACCACCGTTTTGGCAGGGTTCGCTTTCACAAAGATCAGCTTGGTGTTGACAATTACGACCGGAAAATCCTGGCCGACAAAGACAAGTGAAATTGTTCACACCATCGACGCACTGACCGCCGTTCAAGCAAGAACTCGGTGAGCAATCTTCGTCGTTCACTTGACAGTTGGTTCCAGAAAATCCCAAAGGACAAGTGCAAGTATATGAATTGACGTAATCGTGACATGTTCCGCCGTTTAGGCATGGCTTTGAAGCACAATCGTCAATGTCAGTTTCGCACTGGTGACCAGTAAATCCAGCCAAACACTGACAACTGTAATGGTCAATCAGATCAGTACAAAAGCCACCATTCAAGCAAGGCATCGACGCACAGTCGTCGATGTTCTCTTCGCAACGACGACCGCTGAATCCTGGTGGACAGTGACAATTGAATGTGCCGAGCTGATTTTCACACGTTCCGTTGTTGCGACACGGAGGTGGCACTAATTTACACTCGTCAACATCATATTCACACATACGACCATGGAAACCAGCCTTACATTGGCAAACAAAATCCCGATAATTGGAAGTTGGTCTGCATTTCCCGTTGTTCAAGCACATCTTGCCTCGGCAAGGGTCCAAACGATGTTCGCACAGTTTTCCCACAAAACCTGGCGGACAGTGACAACGAAAACCCTGACTCTCGTCGGTACATTTGGCACCGTTCAAGCACGGCTTCAACTGTACGCATTCATCGACATTTTGTTCACAATTTACACCAGTATAACCAGGTCTACAAGCGCACATGTAACCACTGTGCAAGCCACCTCCGCCGGTGATCAAGGCACCAGAATCAGCTTTGTTGTGACACGTCGCACCGTGTCGACAAGGATTCGATGCGCACGCGCTAACTTGCAGCTCACAACGGGTACCAGTGAAACCAGCCGGGCAATGACAGAAAAATTTCCCAAATGGCGTTAATCGACAAGTGGCTCCGTTCAGGCAAGGTTCGTGAAAACAGTCGTCGCGTTCAGTGTCACACCTGAGTCCAGTGAAGCCGGGCGCACAGTCGCATCGGAAACCGTTGACCAAATCCGTGCAACGGCCACCATTCAAGCAAGGTTGCGTAGCGCATTCGTCAACATCAATTTCACAGTTGTTTCCCGTATAGCCGGCAACACATTCACATTTGTAATCATTGACCAAATCTCGACACATACCCCCATGTAGGCAAGGGTTCGACGCACAGTCATTCACATTTTCGTGACAATCTCTACCAAATGTACCATTACGACACTGGCATCTGTACGAGCCGACTGTATTCACACATGTGCCGTTGAACCAGCATGGCTCATCAAGACATTCGTCCACATCGTGATCGCAAAATTGACCTGTCCATCCGGGTTCACATTGACAATGCACGCTAGAATCCAATCGTTGAGGTGTATCAACGCACAATCCGTGTACGCAGGGATTTTTCCGACAGTCGTCTAGTCGACGAGTGCAATTGGTTCCAGTATATCCGGCACGACACAAGCAACGATAGCCGACAGCCAAACTGATGCAGGAACCACCATTTTGACAAGGCTTTTCAGCAAGACATAAATTTCGCTTTTGTTCACAAAATTGACCTTCAAATCCTGGTGGACAAGAACAACGCAGACCACGGTCTCCAGTGGTCGAAGCGACGCATACTCCGTTGTTCAAGCATCGTCCGTTTGGTTGATCAGGATCATCGAGTAGACAATGATTGATGCGAGTTTCACACTGCTTGCCAGTGTAGCCTTTCATGCACAGACAAGTGTAAAATCCAATGTCATCCAAGCAGGAACCACTGTTTTGACAAGGATTCGATTCGCACTCATCAATGTTCGTGTCACAGTTGTCATCAGTCCATCCAGGTGCGCAAAGACATTTAAAAGTACCGGGTAGATTGACACAAGTTGAATTATTTTCGCAGGGGTTTTCCAACGCACATTCATCCACATCTTCAGAACAGTCGTCCCCTTTGAAACCCCTGGGACAGTCACATTTGTACGAACCATCGACACCGTTGGTCGAACATCTCGCTTCTCCATAACATGGATTCGACCGACAACTATCACGAAGCTGACATTTCAGTCCTTAAACAGATAATCCATTTATTCATTAATTCAATTTCAATAATAATGATAAATTTCTTACCTGTGAAACCAACTGGGCATTCACAATAGAAGCTTGCGACCATATCTCGACAAGTGCCACCGTTGTAACAACGAACATCCGCACAGTCGTCCATGTTGGTTTCACAAAATTCACCTTCCCATCCATTGACGCAAACACACTGAAAACTTCCAACTGAATTCAAGCACGTTCCACCGTTGCGACACAGGCCAGGAAATTGTTGACATTCATTCACATCTTCAGTACAATATCTGCCTTTGTAATTGGATGGACAGTCGCAAGTATAGCTCATCACACCATCCACACAACGTCCACCATTTTGGCAAAGATGTTCACCACAGTCATCGATATTAATTTCACAGTTTTTTCCCGTAAATCCTGAAATGACATGACAAAACATGCAAAAATTTTTTCGCGATTACACTTTGACGGTCATTTTCATTACCAGCGGGGCAGCGGCAGATGTAGTCGAAGTTGCCAGTCGGAAAACAATGACCATTATTTTGACACAACGATGGGGAACATGGTACGAATGCTTGGTCGCAATTTTTACCAGTGAATGCTCGATCACATTTACAACTGGAAAGTAATTCAGTCATTTTTTCAGTAATTTCATTCATCAAAAAAAAAGGTTTTTTTTACCTGTAACCACCTATCAAATTGGTACATTCTCCATGACGACAAATTCCAAGCTTGCACTCGTCAACATCTTGCTCGCAGAATCTTCCCGTAAAACCAGATTTACATATACACTTGAAATTCGCATCACCTAACGGTATGCAATGACCACCGTTTTCACATGGATTAACAGCGCATGTGTCAACATGTTCGCAGTGATAACCTGAAAATCCATATTTCAGACATTTCGTATGAAAGAGAAAAATACAAGCAAAGCAAAGTACAAACCAAGGTAGCCAAAATCGCATTCACAATGATACGACTGCAGTGTATTCAGTGTACATTTGCCATGTTTGCAAGGAGATGAATCGCAAGCGTTTGGCAGTTGCACTTCGCAGAGTGATGCAGTGAAACCTACAGTAGCAACAGGTAAGAAACACATATGAAACTATGTTTAACATAATATAATATAATCAATTAACAAAGTTTTGTGCAAACTTAAAGTCACATGTATTTTTTTCTGCTTAAAATCCTTCAAAATAAAAAAGGAAATAAGGTTAGATTTGTAATAAAAAACGCACCAGTAAGTTATAATTACATTTCAAATGCCCATTTCATGATGAAGCCCAGTTTATAACAGCTTTGAAAAGTTGTTAATTTCTTTTTTTCGGAGTACTTCAAATATTAGGTTTTTTCTTTTTATTGCGAAATCGGAAAGATATTACGGGTGAATGATAATTTTTCAATAAAGTTTTACAACACTGACCGACATAATTGTCATTTGACCAAATCGATCACCTTTCCGCTTTCAGATAACCACCATTTATTTGTCATATTATAAAAGGATAGAAATTATAATTAAAATAAAAGCTGAAAAAATAATAAAAAGGAATTTATTGTTAGAAAATATAAAATAATTAAAAGTTATAAAAAAATTAATAAATAAATCACAATAATAATAATATTCAATCATAATAATGTCAAATAGAATGCAGATCAACATGACAGTAATGATTTGGAAATGTCCTACTATTCGGCTCATAAAATACTGTATTATTACTGAAAGTTGTTCGAAAAATAAGGCTAAATTGATAATATTTATTTGTTATATCTAGATAGATATGAATTTTCATTGTTTTATAAGAATTTTTATAAGACAAGTTAGTTGCATGAAAATCATCGAATCAAATGGGATCCGGTCTGAGAAAGGAAAACAAGTAAAGCCAGCGTGATATGCAGGCTACAGTTTACTGGTTTTTCGAGCTTCTAAAATTAATCAAACGTTCGGAAAAATAGTCCCGTAGGTCGAGGCCGTCAATTTTCAAGGGCAACGAGGCTCAATTTCACACGGCTATCAGAGGCCACAAAAATTGGGACGACGTTGACCTGTACAAGGGGGAAAATTGCCGGTTGAACCAAAAAGCTTTGCCCAGTTAAGTTAAGTTTAGCAGCTGCGACCAACCCCAAAATACAAAACAGCCAACTGTAAACGGGGAATGGAGGGGACAGGGGGGACAGAGAGGGGTAGAGAAATGAAAAATACAGCCGGAGATAGAGAGGAGGGGGCAGGCTGTTGCAAATCGCAGCCGACACAGAATGGATCCAGTCGGGCATGCGTCCTTGGACAGTACGATGACCACTTGACACGCTTTTCCGGGATGAGTCAAATCCGCCCAGTTGGACCAAAATTGGGGGCCAGTGGCAAATGGTGGATAAAGGTTTTGCTTTGCACCGTGTGCATCGGTAGCGGTTCTTTAATAATAAAGCAGACTCGACAAAAAAGGTCACGACGGTATGACAATCCATTGTCTGCGTCGTTCTACATGAACAGGTGTTGGCCGAAAGCCACGCGGTCACTGATCATTTCAGATGACCAATGGTAAAAGATTCCTCCAATTGTCCAAAATCAACACAGACGTTGTTCGACGACAAACAACAATACGCGGTCAAAACTTCTCTCAACTAACAACTGATCTACCCCTACTAGCTTAACCGCTATCATCTATGCAATCCACCTCGCAGAAAAAGTTCAACTACTCTTAGACCACACAGAGATAGATGTAAGCAAGGAAAAAAAACATACATACATACATATATACGAATATAATTCTCGTTAGAAGAAAACAGCAACACACAATCATACAAAAGTTAAATAAATAAAATAAAATAGAATAAAAACTTACCAAGCGGACAGGAACAGTTAACCAATACACCGTTTGTATCGTCAATTTCAAAACGACATAGGCCATTGTTCATGCATGGATTTGGTTTACACGGATCCGGATGATCACAGTATCGACCAAAATAACCAGGGATACATCTGGAGCAAAGAAAGAAGGTAAAATTATTTTATTACGTTTCATTTAACATTTCAATATTCAACAATTTTCAATACAACAAATAACATTAACTATATACATGTATATATATTAAGATTGGGATGAGCTAATTTTCTGTTAAATAAAATTTATCATGCGTACACATAATGTAAATACAATAAATATGTAATTGAGTGAATGTTTGTTTAAAACACGCTTTTCTTAAAATCTGTCAACTGTTATGGTGGTGGTGAATGTTGCAGAAAAATGTCATCTGTAAGTGAAATTAAGAACTTCTGCGTCATGATCAATTTTGCAAAATTGAACACAGCTTGGATGGAACGTCTGCAAAATTGGCACTGCATCTTGCCTGTCCTCGTAACCTCTGCTCTGGACGACCTTCGAGGAAAAATTGTTTAAGAACAGACAAACAAGCGAATCGCCTGCCGCTTTTCTGACCTTCAATTTTTGTATCTATTCAGATAAGACGCTCTTTTCCCACGCCCCGTTGGTAATAATTAAAAGGAAAAATAAAACAAAACAACAAAAAATTTTAAACACAAACAACTTAAGATATATTTTAATTTTGTAAATCATCATCATTTATATACTTTTTTTGTTGTAAATATTCAAGATAAACAAACTTTACATTTCCATCCGAACATTGCATACCATCAATACTGATAAAAGTACAAGAATTACTGTAGGTGGTGGAGTTTTTTCTAACCGTTCAACTTTTTTTCTACCTGAACACCAACGATTGTAAATAGCACTGAGCAATTGTGCCCAAATTGAAAGAAAAACCATGGTATATATACATATATTGAAAGATGTTGCAAATTAGCTTTTGTTGAAGAAAAGCTTTTCATGTATCAAATGACAATAGTGTTTCTAACAGAACGCAGCAAGCAAATTTTGCAAAATGTTTGAAAGAAAAAAACCCCTCAGAGAGATTCACATAACTGAAATTTCATTTATTAATAATAATAATAATAATAAATTTCTCAATTTTATCTGTTCAATAATCGAACATGTCAATCAGTATATTGTCGAGTGAAAATCTGCTTTCAAAAGACATTCATATTGTGATATTGAAATTGTTTTTCTCAATATCAAAAATTTTCCATTCAAAATGTTAATCTTTTTTGTTTTCTTTTTTTGTCGTGTCTGATAAGATAGAAGTTTCAAGAAAAGAAAAGCTACTGAACTGTTTCTCACGACCTCTTCTATTTTCCTTTTATAAATAGAAAAAAAACAAGAACTGCGCACTGAAGCATAACCGTTATTTAAATAATGCAGCAGTATAACAGCAGCAGAAGTTTGTGACGCACCACACTTGCTGTCAGCAAGCACAAGCTCCTCACGTTGAACAGGACAAAACGTTGGTGAAACATCATCTTCACCACCGCCAGACCCCAATAATACAGCCCCAGAATGCCAGCAGATGTTCAGACATTCACCTGCACGCTGAATAATTAATTGCTAGCTCGACCTGACTGTTACTTAATTATCTTTTATCTTTTTCCCTTTTTTAATGCATACATATTCATGCATACGGTAAATACTATAGCTTGACCTCAGACTGTACAGGAAGTAAAACAAATACCAAAAAAAATTAAAAAACTTTAAACAGTTAATTTCAATGAAGCAGAATAGGTGGAGTGAAGAGAAAAAAAGCAAATAATAAAAAAAAATTAAACTTACTCGCATTCGGCAAAGCCATCATTGCCAATAGCACACCTTCCTCCATTTTGACAAGGACTTGGCAAACAACTTGAATCTTAGAAAAGAAGAAGAAGAAAATAGATACAAATAAATAAATAAATAAATAAATAAATACAAATAAAGAACTTACAACTCTGCATGGTAGTGAATACTGGATAAGTAAGGCTACTCGGTTGGCAGAGTACCAACATCGACGCCGCCACGATTATCGTCGGAATCAAACGACGACGTTGTACTAACGTGTTCATGATTTGAAAATTCACTGCTTCACAAGAGAACACCTTTTAAGATTTGATATATCTGGTCTGAGCTTGATTTTCTCCACTTTATGCTTTTGCAAAAGCAAAAGTAAGCATCAAAAGAGAACAACAATAATCACAGCGATGATGATGATGGTATGAAAATTGGCAATTTCTTCTCCTTTTATTTTATTTTCACTTCTACTCCAACTCTGCCTTATTGTCGCCGTTGGCTACAGATCTTGCCAAACGCAACCGATGGAATGACACGTTGAAGTCGACAATGATTACAATCCAGGTCGCTGCTTTCTAAAGACAGCTGCTGTGCTCAGTACAGATGACGCGACAATCGTCACTTTTTCTCTTGACCAATCAAAAATGTCCAAAAGTTATACTAACGCCACCTGGTGATTAAATTATTTTCTCCGAGAAAGTTGAATATATTTATTTCTTCATAAATTTTTCAAATATTCTTCTTTTACAACAACTGTATATAGAAACAGATATAGAATTCAACGATTATAACAGCTACCATTCTAACGAGGTCGTCAGTTGTTAATTTTCCATCCAACTCTTATGTGAAACGTCAAAATCCAAGGTCGAACAATTTGCAACTATACCATCGAAAGCACATTAATTTAGCTGAGAGAAGCGTTTTGCCAGGGTTGATCTGACAAAGCTAACCACCTGTTGTTGTTGTTGTCGATGTTGCTTTTTTCAAACGATTATCGTCGTCGAGGCCGTTAGCTTTTTTCTATCAAGAATACTTGAAATCTAAAATGACAAGATAAAAAGCATTATTTGATTAGTAAATGAATAAAAATAAAACCCAATAATGATAATAATAAGCTTGTGCATATTTTTGAAAGTGTGAAAAATGCTTTAACCTAATGTACCACTTCAAGCTGAACACTGATGCTAGGTTCTGTTGACTGTGGTGAAAAGTAATGCAGAGGGCAAACAAAAATGGCCGTCCGCTAATAAACGACTTTTATGACAGTTCCTCCATCGGTTTGATTGTTGTTGGTGATTCATGCTTGCCACTCACGCGTTCTTAACGCTTGCTTAGTCGGTGATCTTTGAAGTAAGTTTATTGCTAATGTCAGTTAAAAGAAAAAAATTTTTGATTATATGATAATAATCTTTTTATTTCATCATTATCCCTTTTTATTTCAATCAATTGTTTTGTATGAATGATGTTGACAAATGAGATTTCAGTTCTTCATTTTATGCTTTTGATTTCGTTTGACACATTTGATCAACGCTTTTATTAAGCTGCACATTGGCTGAAGCTAGAAGTTTGCAGCTTGCTTGGAATTGTCACAATTTTGTAATAATTAATCATTCAGCATAATTCATCTCTTTTTCACTTATTGAAAATTTATTTCAAAAAAAAAGATTTAATTTTATGTTGCAATTGTCGGGATGTTTTTGATTTTGTTCTTCAATATCACCAGTTGTTGTTTGTCTTCTTTGGGAACGTGGGAAAATGGAAATTTGATGCAATCTTCAATTGTGCTTATGCTTTTTTGTCTACTAACTCTTCTTTATCAATCTTTTTAATCTCGAATAGTCAAGTTTACAAAACTAGAAATAACCAATATCAATCAGTAAGTATAGTTTCTCACGATCTTAAAAACCAAAAACACCAGAAGAAAACAAAAAACAAAAATGGGCTAAGCATCTTTTGATAAATGTGTACGTTATTATTTATTTTTTTATTCAAAAACATCTATTCACATATAGATTGAAATTTTTTCCAAGTGAAATTTAACAGCATATTTAAGTGTAAAATTATTATTATTATTATTATTATGATATTTTTTATAGCTTTCAGTTTTTATTATCCGTAAATTTGCACGATAAACGATCTAACAAACTAGGCGTGGGATAAACGCTGTTTTTGATTATCGCAAAAATAAAAGTGAACAACATCAGTCAGTGGTGCCGAGTAATTTCAGCTTTTTCTTGTCAGATCGTCGGTTGTGAAGCGCAGCTGTTGTCCGGCCAAGATTGTGATCTGAAGTTAATTGAAATTTTCATAAACAGATACCAGCCCATGGCAGTTTTCTTTCCTGTTTTCACCACCGTCACGGCACTAGCAACAAGCATTCCAAATGTGCAAGCCATGCAATGTGTTGATTGCCAACCGACCAATTGACTGTCATCTGTGTGTTGCCTGCCTGCCGGCATCATCCATCACAATTTTGAACTTCCCATTAATAGGTGAAAAATTTTCCAATGAAAACCATCCATCCATCCACATCCAACTGAAAAGCATCCATATCTTGATTATTTTCAGTTCGATAATTAAATACAAGTTGCTAGTCAACAACTGTGCAAGTTTATTCATTTCCCAACTTAAATATTTGTTCATTTTAATATATTTTTTTCAATTCAGTTATAATATACTTCTCTTAGCCTTGCAAGCAACAGCACAAGTTAATTCAATACCATTGGAAAATGATCCTCTAAAATTCCAAAAACAGCTATTTTTTTAAATATTTGAATTTTCTTAATTTGTTTAGTTTTTATTCTCAACATTCAAAGATACAATGTGTTCAGATTTAAGCGTGCACGCTTCTGATGAATTTTATTAATTAAATCCGGAAGAAAGCTTCGGCTAACATCTTGCCTCTAGTTTTTTCTTTCACTTTTTGAAAATAATTTCACATATGGAAATCATTTTTCAATTACTGGATCCAATCGCGAATAATGTTTATGTATAAGGTTCTTTACGTTAAAATGCGGTGCTGAAGTAATTAAGCTTCGCAACTGAAACCGATTCCAACAAGTTGAAAGTAAATTTTATTCTTTAATTACACATACAACCACACCTATATATATAAGTTATAAACAATTTTGAATTTACTTTTATGAACCTTTTTTAAAATAAGTCCTACTTATTCCTAATCATCTACAGTATTTTGATTTGCATATTTTTTTGCACAGTTACTTACCGTTGTTATGATGATCGCGCATTTCGAGGCAACATCGAAGCAGTCGACGATTCGTAATTTCGACAGCATCCATTTTCTTCTCTACGAAGGTATATTTATTTATTTTAGTTTGAAATTTGCTTGATATAACGTAGAAATTGTTCAAATAGAAATCAAAACGGCAGTTAGCCATTTTTCAAATGTATGTAAAAATGCTTTTTATGGTTGTTTTTCTTCCCTTTTGGTTTAGTAATTTTGTTTTTTCTTCAACGGAATTTTTTTAAAAATCAAATGTAAATTCGCTTCTAATAACGTTAGTTAATTTCAATTATTAATTATTACAATGGAAATTCAGTTTTTATTTGGAGCAAACATAACATCAAGTAACAGATAGAAATAGAAATTAAATCTTCTTAATTAACATTGCCGACGCTCCACCACCACCGTAGCAAATCGCTGCTATGCCGTATTCGTTCGGTTTCAACGAATGTACTAAATGCGTTAGAATCCGCGCACCTGACATTCTAAAATATTCCATTTATGTGTATTTTCCAAAATATCCATTTTTTCATATTAATCTTTAAAATTATAACTCACCCAAGAGGATGACCAATCGAAACTGCCCCACCGTGTATATTCACTTTGGATTTTTCAAGCTGCAACAACTTCATATTAGCCAACGCGACCACGGAGAATGCCTCATTAATTTCCCAAAGTGCAATATCTTCCTTTTTCATACCAGATATTTTCAAAACCTGTTTTAAAAAACGCGAAACAAATAAAAAATCTGATTTAAAGCACTATTCATAAAAATTAAGAAATTTTTAAATTTTGCATATTTTATATTTATGTAAACAAGTCTTTTATGCGTGATAGAAAACCTTCTCAATCGCAGCAACAGGAGCGATAGGAAAATCAATCGGCGCCGTTGCAACTTCAGCGAAACAAATAATTTCCGCTTTCGGCTTTGCAGAATATTTTTCAATTCCAACAGCATTCATTAAAACCAGTGCACAAGCACCATCATTCAGAGTGCTGGCGTTTGCTGCTGTAATTGTTCCTGTTCCTCCATCTGTGTGGAAAAAGAATACTTTAATATTTTTTATGAATTTTGAAACAAAAAATTTTTTTTTAATAAACCTTTATTAAACACCGGTTTCAAAGAAGCAAACCGAGAAAAATCACATTTTCTATATTCTTCATCCTCAGAAACAATTTTCACATTGTCGCGTTGCTTTACCGTCACTGGTACAACTTCGTCATTGAAAACTCCCCTCTTCCAGGCTGAGGCACTGCGTTCATAACTCAGCTTGGCATATTCGTCCTGCGCTTCTCTGGATATGCATTGTTCCTTTGCAGTTTTCTCGGCACAGCTTCCCTGTTAATTTTCGCCAAACAAATTAAGATAATTATTTCACATTTTATAAATAAATCTATAAATATAAAGTTATAAAATCTGCTCTTTCCCCTGCATTGTTTCGCTTGTTCTATTAATATGCTAAGCCAAAATTACCATCATCGATTAATAACCGGGCAGATTAAACAGGAAAAAGTTTTCAAATGCATTCGCTTAATATTTATCACTTCGTAGGTATGAAAATATTACTTACCATATGAATTTGGTTGTAGACATCCCACAGACCATCGTAAACAATTCCATCCTAGAACATTAAATGGCAAATAAATTAATAAATTAAATACAAAAAAAAGATTTACTTTAATTGCAGTACCGCCATAGGGAATTTCAGTTCGTGGCAAGTAAAATGGTACGTTAGACATGCTTTCCATTCCACCAGCAACAATTGTTTCGCTGTGGTTACACATTAAATTTTGAGCAGCTATCATGGCTGCTTTAAGTCCTGATGCGCAAACGTTGTTTACTGTTGTAGCTGGAATACTGTTAGGCAGCCCTTGAAAAAAGATCTATTATTAATTATAGTTTATAAACGTAGTTACGGGTCGTACCAGCTCCGATTAAGGCTTGCCGCGCTGGAGCTTGGCCGCTGTATGCTTGCAAAACATTGCCCATGTATACTTCTTCTATTATCTGTGGTGATATATCTAGAAAATTACAATAGATTTTTTTGAAAATATTAATTATTGTGAATACTTTAAAAAAATATTCAAACAAACCTGCTTGATCAACTGCAGCTTTTATGGCTATTGAACCAAGTTCTGGAGCTTTCATTGAAGCAAAAGCTGAACGAAAAGAGCCAATAGGAGTACGGCAAGCAGACAGAATATATACTTTCTGTAAAAATATGAAGATGATAACAAAACCCCCTGCTTTTTTACATTGCATTATTTCTTACTTGTAGATCACCTGACATGAATCGTTTCGATGAGGATACCAATTCAACCTTCGAATTAAAAAAGGAAACAACTTTAAAAAGGTTCATAATTATCACTGTAATAAGAACGTAATACAATAAAATAATTTATTATCGATTTCTTGACATTCATGCACCATTATAACAGCTAACATAAAACGGATAAGTATTAATCATTGATTCTAATTTAGAAGCTGAAAATTGTGTAGCATTGTACTGAAATATATATTAATCAGATGAAGGTGAGATTAATGTTTGCACTTAAACAAAATAAGTACCACCTTTAGAAATGTGTATGTTGATTTTCAGGTACAAATAGAATCCTGTGATGAGTAATAAATGTAATAGAAGTTTTCAAAAACTTTGAAAGATGGTGAAATTTTCATTAACGTACACAAGTTAATAAAAGTAAAAGCTTTGTGATCATATATATGTACTTCAGATTTTTCGGAATTAAGATTTAGTACTTATTAATGGATAACAGTTGAAGTACAGTAATTGTTTAATTTGAACTTTATTTTCAATTTACAGTATAGTAAATGAAGTTGGACTATATTGGTATATTCTTCATTACGGTTTACAAATGAAATAAAAATAAAGTTACCATATTAATCACAGTAAATATTTTCGATTATAAATGAAATCTCTGTTATAATAAGGTACACCTTTTGCATTTATAAATGTGAATTTGAATTGCATATTGTTAGTTATTTAACGTTTTCTTTTGTATCGTTAAAAATGTTGGTCAATAATATGTTGCTGTATTAAAAAAATTTTTAATTTGAAATTTTAATCATATATATATTTAATCGTATTTTTAAATATTTTTAATTGTGAGTTTTCAGTTTAATTTAATGTTCAGCTGTATGAAATTAAAAAATGAATTTAAGTAATGCAGGCTTTGTATACACACCTTTTACTTGCTGCAAAATCTAATTGTATTTAATGCTTGTTGAAGTCCACTTCAGCACTGTGTTGCTATGCAGTCCGATGATGACTCTTGTGACCGGTTAGACACGGAAGATGGGCAGTTTTTTGATGCAGTTGAGTCACCAATATTGCCAGAAAGTTGCAGTTCTGTATATGATTCAGCAGTGTATGCATTAATTTTGCATAGAAAATTCAAAATTTGTAATTTATTGCTTACTTTTATTTTTTTGTCTTCAGTGGACTTTTTCATTAGTTTAAAAGTTTTATATTTTTCAAAATGTCTTGTTTGATTATTATTATTATTATTATTATTGGGTTTTTTCAGAGATAGTGCTGCTGCACAATTTGCACGGTGCTCAATGAAATTAAAAGAGTTTCCCGAACTCAGTTCAGACGAAAATTCATTATCTTCTGGCGTAACAGTTAATTGCTGAAAACTTTTTTAATGCATCGAATTAATTAATTTATTTAAAAAGGCCAACTTAAAATGTAAGCAGTTGGAATTGGAAGCGCTTTTTTTGAAGAATAAGGAACTTTCAGTAAGACGCGAAATTTTGCAAAAAGAAAAAGCTGCAGTGCTAAAAGAGAACGAAGCTTTGGACAAGCAGATAGCTGAAATGAAGTTTGAATTTTCTCCACCCAGTGCACACTTATTTTATGGTCAATTTTAGAATAGTTGTTGCTGATTACGAAACGGCGTTTGAAGCTCAGCAAGGTATGCATCTTATTTTACAACTGTGATCAAGTGGGATAGTATAATTTAGAAAATGAATTCCTGATAAGTGATGAAAAGTTGGAAGAAGTGCGTGCGGAGCGTAATGAAGTAAAATGAAATTTTCACTTACAGCTGCTGGTTTATTAATTTGTATTTTTATCAGTTACGGAATGATCTTCAGATAGCTGAGAATGCTATTTCGAATTTACAAAAAGTGTACGACAGACTAAGGAAATCTGTTGATCAGATGAGACAGGTGAATAGTAGTTTTTTAATTTTTTCTGTCAGTCATTGATGTCATTGAATTTACAAATTGTTTTATTATAAAGTGGGAAGTGATTTTAAAAAGGTATATTTTAACAGTTGAATAATTTATTGTGCAGTGTTGACGTTATTTTATGCTTGTTTATTATTCTGAGAAGTGTGTAAAGCAATTTTGTTGTGATATTAATTTTTGACTACGTTTGGAATTGTTTTTTTTTCTAGAATGAGCTCCTTTTGAACAGTGCTATTGACGATTGCAGAAGTAAATACAGAGAAAGCGAAGAGCGTTTTGTTCAATTCACAGCTTATGCTAATAATGAGATTGAAGAGTAAACAAAATTCTTATTCTAAACAGTGTGTCGACTGTGCGATTTAGAGCTGAGAAAAAGGCGAAGGAAGAAACCGCAATGAAAGAAGCAACTTTACTTGAATTACGCATGAAATGCAAATTCTTACAGTTACAGATGGAAACATTGGAAAAAACTAGACATAGAAAGGTAATTTATTTTCATGCGTTAACTCCCAGAGTACTTTGACACAGAATTTTTAGAATGAAGAAATACGGGAATTGACGTTAATATGTAATTCACTGTTGAAAAATACATCCTTAGAAGAATGAAGTTTCATGTTTTAATGTAATGAGAATTTTGTTTCGTTTTAGATTTTCATTTGTTTGTTTTTTATCTGGTTTGATATAGTGTAATTATTGCTTTAAAATTTATTTTAAATCAAGCTGAAACATGTTAAGTAAAAACTGTTTCGGAATTGTATTTGGACAGCATCGTACATTAATACAGTTTCTTAACTATGTATTTCAATTTTCAGTTTATGATTCTGGACATGCAATTATTATAATTATAACGAAAAATATGTACAATGGCATATATTGTAGGAGGTGTCAAAGATATTTTTCAATTCATTGTTCTTCACAGGTGAACAAGCGACAGACTGTTGTGTACAAAAAGAAATGAGGACACTGTAATTTGATGATTTGATCGTTATTATCATTTTACGGTATACATGGTAATAGTTTTATGTGGTTACTTAATGGTGCATGCGTTTTTAATTAGTCCTATTAATTTTTTTTATTTTATTTGTTTACAACTGACAATTTCTTGCTGTTTAAAATCATGTCAAATGCTTTTCATTACCTTCTAGTGTGGGATTTTGTAAATTTTTTTAAAACACTTTTTAGAACTTCAAAATTACTTTAAGAATTTTGTTTTAATTGGTTTGATTTGGTAAGGAGTTCTGTAACTATTGAAACGTAGCCAGTAGCTCAGTTAGCTAGCAGTGGTTACGTGGAGTAGCAATTGTGTGATTGAAGAATGCAGTTTAATTACTAATAATGCTAACAAGTTGTTTTTAATATTGGCTTTTTCCAGTTATCACTTCGGCAGTACAAAAGTGGCTGTTATAGCGAATTTGTTTGCTTTTAACGGCCTTTAGCGATAGAACTACCGAAAAAAAGCGGAAAAGCAAATTGCGTGACGGTGCAAGCATGCGGCTGTTGCAACCTAGTGAGGAAAACAGTCATGTTGACTAACAGCTTAGCTTCGATTTTGGTTTTAGCTTTTTATAATTTAGCGGTTGCTTGTATGCAGCGTTATTTACTAATTACGTAAAATACAATTTTCGATGCTGCATTTAGAATAATGGCATGCCTGCACTTCTGCTGTATTTCAAGGTAAGAAATACGATAATGTGTATAAACGATTATCTTGTTGAAATGTATTGGTTATTCTGATTCCTAATATAATTAGCATAACTTCACTTATTTATTAATGCTAAATATGAGCGTCTCACGATTGTGTTAAAGTCTCTAAATTCTTCCACGCATCTGGTGAAACACTTTTAATAATGTAACAACTAATAGGCACTTTTTGATTTTGAAGCGTTAATTGATGTTTGATGTGTGTACGTTAGTTATCTATTTCATCATATTCAGAAGTACAAGTTATTATGTTTTTGAAAGGGCACTTTTTTCAGTTAAACACTTTGTTTGTTTTAAAAAAGTGAAACAGCATTTTGAATAGAGTTCAGCATCATATAATGAATAATTTAACTGCTTAATTAGAAAAAGGATTTAATCTGTAAGAGCAGAAGCAGTAGAATAGACAGGAAAAAGATCCAGCTGTTATATAGAATTTTCTAACAGCAGATTTAAAGAATAGATGCATTGCAGAATGCGAAAAAAATCAGATTTCAAAAAAAAGAATTGCTCAGCTCTGACAAAACAAGTAATGAACCACATTGAACTATACATGACAGTTTGTATATGCTTTTTAATTGAAAATTTTTTTTACAGAAGCAAAATAAAAAAATCATCCAAAAATGATTTATTTATACACTTCGTTCTTATATGTATATGTGCATTCAGTAATCTTGCCAGAAGTTATACATACATACATATATATATATTTTTTTTTTCTTAAATTTCAACATGCAGGAACAAAGATGAAAGAAAAGCATAACTGCACAAATGTTAAAAAAATGAAAAAATAGAAACCACACTTCAAGAACTATGCAATTCACAATGTTGTGCACAGAACAGCCAGTAAAGTGCATTTTCGTTAATTTACTGACTATATATGTGTTTTTGTTTGAAATTACAAATTTGCCAAACCAACAAGGCACCTTAATGCGAAAAAGTATTTACTGTGGTGTGGGTGGTTGTTTGCTTGTAGATGGACCTGGTACTTCTCCGTCATCGTTGCCGTTGTCATCACCAGGAACCCACAATCCGCTGTCAATGCAGCGTTGCAAATGATATTCAAACTCTTTGCCTGGCATGGACATTGCCACTTTTTTCAAACTTTCAATGTCTCGATTGGCGAAGCACTCTTTCATTTCAGGAGGCAACGTTTCAAATACCTCAGTTGGATCCAGCCCACCAGGACCCAGGCTTTCCTTTCGAGCTTCCTCCAGTTTTACTTTCGCACGGTCAACAATGCGCTGCTTGAAACTTCTCAACTCATCTTGGAACATTTCAATGTATTCACTTTGCTCAGCCATTTTAATTTTGGAAAAAAACGAAGAAATCAGTTGCGGTGCTTGTGGATTGACTTTCAACTGCTTAGCCAGCTCGATCAAATAATTCATTATCACTGACTGATGTGCCATGTGCTCCATCAAATCATGATGACCTTGCATCTCCAATTCCAGACATCGAAGAATCAAATAATTGCACGTATCATCACAGCACAGGTGTGGATGCTGCAGTAAAAATTGCTTTGTATCGTCATTTCGACTCAGCAGGCCATATTGGTCAATCAGCTTGCTATTCTCGATCATAAATTCTTGCGCGCGACGATTCTTCTCATCTTCTGTAAGATTATCATCAGATGATGACTGTGGCTGAATTTTGTTGATTCTTGTACGACTGAAACCGTCGTGACTGATCGTATCCACATTCCATGGTGTTAGTCGCTCTTGTCTTGCCAATTCGGCTTCTTTTGCGCGCCATTGCTGTTCTTGCATTTCAATTTCTGTCAGCTCAGTTTCCAATTCCTGCCTCTGCTTTCCATCCAAATTGGTGTTTTCCAGCTTCTGTCTAATTTCAGCCAACTTTTTCTCAAAAGTCGACAAATTATCGGACACTTCTTCTTTCGCTTTTGCTGCTTTTTTCATTCGCTCTAACCGCGCTTCGTGGCGCCACCGAAATAATGAGGGCGTGTCAACATTCGGATGTGTATCATCTTCATCGTCTGACACTTCAATATCTTTCCAACGAGAATAATCGATCGGCATACTGTACACTTAAAAACACTTCCTTCCAACCAAATCTAGTCAAAAATGCTGCAATTACATAGAAGCCAGTTATACAAAACATTTACATCTGCAAGCTAACGAACAAACTGCAAAACATTACTTCAGACAAAATAATCAAACAATACAACCTCGGCGCAATATACTGCAAAGCAATGCGCACCTCTAATCACGAACATAAAGAAAGCGCAGACTACAGAGTTAAAGTTACAATTTCACTAAAAAGAACCATAAATTCAAAAAGCAAAGAAAACATGCGTAAGTATTTCACCTAAAAATCTGCAAACAAAATGAAAACGCAAAACTGTTAGAATAATTGAAAGTAACCGACCATTCACCACTGAACTATTCTTTCAAAAATTAATCTGAACAAGCCATTCCCTGCATTTTCACAAAAATACAAAAAACAAACTGTAAAAAATACCAAACAAGTAAAAACGTTAATGAGCGAAATCGTTGCACTACATCATTATGAGCAAAGTTATTACCAGAGTGATGCCAATAATTCACTAAGAAATGATAAAAAAATTAATAACTAAGATATTTTCTTAACGAATTGCTAATGCACTGGAGAAACTGCATTTTCTAAGTAAATAATAATCAAAATTCACACAAGTCAAAGAACAGTTATGACACAGATGCATTTTGATATATGTAATGAAAAGTAACATCAAAAATCAATAAAATTTACGCTCTTAATAAAACATAATGCACATTTATACACTGCACAGTACAAAAATGACGTTTATCACGCGATGAAAAGGAGTCGCAAGAAGGAAATTACAGTATGGTAAAAATAAAAAAGGAATTAATTTGCATTTAGCATACTGTATCTAGAGTATTAAAAAAGCTGAAAATGAAACGAAATATCTTATTTTTCATCAACTTACATTTGCATTCAGAAAATATAGATTAATAAAAATAGCAATTGATAATAAAAAACATTATTCGAAAGAAATTTAAGAAAGTAAATGAATAAAAATTGCACATGGCATTGAATTTTCCTGTGAAATTAACAGGTTTAATATCACTAAGCTCCAAGTGTATTTTATTATGCTTCTAAGAAAAACTATTGTTTTACATACTGTAAAACTTTATTATCACTTTATAATTAATTCTTAATTATACATCATCAGAGACAGTTTCCCTGGTTAATTCTGTTTGTCGGAATGTACAGCTATATACTTTTTATTTTTTTGCACTGAGTTCCATTTATGTACGTCATTTCTAAATTTTGAAATCCGAAGCTAAAGCATGCGGAGGCGCGTTTTGACTAAGTCAATTCTTTTTGTTATGGCATTTTCTGTCAGATAGTTTGTATTTTAACTTCATTTTAAATACAACGTCATTTTTGTATTTTCAAATAACTGTCATTGGTTCAATTTGTCACTCTCTGCGAATTGCTTCTTCTAATCATTTTTTTCTTACAACAAGTCAGCATTTAATATAAAATGATTATGCATTTCATTTCCAATATTGTTTCCAGTATTTATATTATAATTAGAAATAAACATGAAATGAAAGTTTCCGAAATGGGAAATGTTTGTATGTTTGGCAAAGCTTCAATTAAATTTTCTCAAAAACAGAGTGCATTAGTTAAGTAAATAAAGTGCAATGAAAAATTACAGTAGCCATATTTATCAGTAAAAATAAATAAAATAAAAATTTGCATGCGAGGACGTTCGCTTTATTGACATACTAGAAATAATTTTATTTTGAGGCCGTCCGTGTATGAGAGCGGTGCGTTTCGATTCGAAAATTCCCTGAAGACCAATATCAAATGCCAAATACTAAATTTGTTTTTTATTCATTATTATTTTTTGGAATAATTTCTGAAAAATAATTTTTTAATCAACACCGAAAGAGCATGAACATTAACGATGAGAAGATGAGGCATTTAGCAGTAAGTTGCAATTTTTTCATTTTTAAGTTTTAATCATTTAACAATACAATTGAGAATCTATATTGAGCATAATTTCTTAGTATATTCTCTATAAAGAATTCTCAACATGAGATGATAGGTGACTTAATAAACGCCAAATTTCCGTACAATTAAGTGTGATTAAATGCACCGTGTACACAGTGTTTATCTATTATTAAAATACGGTCTTTCAAAAATCACCTTTGCAGCAGCTAACATGCACTTTCAATTGACCCTAAGCAAGCTTTTGCCCGCAAATTGTTCACTTAAAATTAGCCTTATTTCAGCTACTTGTTTTTCTGATTTAAGAAAATTTTCAAAAATACGTAGGTGTGTTTTGTCTAAATGAATTTTGCTTTGTTATGGCGTTTTTTTGTCGGATAGTTTATATTTTGACTGAATTGTAAACGTCAAGGCCATTCCTTATTGATAGAATTTAGCAGTGCATTTTATCGGCTCATATTACAGCTTAGGTTAGACTTTATCTTCAGCCAAAAGTTCTGACGCACTAAAAACCGATTTCTAACGCTGCATTATGCAAATAACTATTGTTATAACGCGCCTTATCATCAGTAAGGGTGCATTTGTTTGTTTAATGTACGTGGCAATTGGTAGCATCGTTGAACGTTCTTTGAGTTCATTAAAGCGTTAAGTAGCTGTTGAAGTCGGTTTGCAGAATTACTGACAAGTATTCTACTTTTCTGCTTGTTATTTTTTCAAAGCTTTGTATATTCATTTTGTAAACAATTACTTTTTAATTAGAAAGTAGTTAATTATTGTATTTGTTTTAACTCTACTTTGTAATAATGTGAAGACAGTTTTGATTTAATATCATTATTACAGGTTTGAAGAATGGAACAAATAAAACGTGAAACTTCATCTTTAGAAAGATTCAAAGTTACTTAAGTTTATTATCACATTCTGTTATTTTTTTCAAATTTCGCATAATCATTGACATTTGGTAAATTATATTTTCTATTGATTAACTTGTTAATTATTATAAAGCCTAGGCTTTCCGCGCTGAAGACGCGGGTGAGACTTAGTTGTTTCACCTGCCTCAGATGTGCGGGGAGTTTAGTGCTTTTTTCTTTTTTTCTTTTCAAAATGGTTGATCAAAGTCTGATTGAAATATTCACGAAACAATCAGTTCCTTTAAATTAATGAATGAATCTTGCTGAATATTGCAAAATATTATTATCGTGACAGTGCAGCCCCATTTACGTAAGACACTATTTATACTGCTTTAATTTACGCCATAATATTATTTGTGATAGATAGTGGCTTTGATCTGTAACGTATTCAGGATTTTGTTGTTGTTCAGCAGTTATTATAATCTTTGGTGTTGGCTCATTACATTGTTATTATACATTTTCAAAGCATACATGCATTTCTAGGTCAGAAGAGTAACTTTATGCAAATGTGATGGTAAGCACTGCCGTTGGCATTCTGTTACGTGCACTTTGTGCTATGCAAATTCGGTAGCAATGTTCCTTATATAAATTTCTGTTTATTGAGTGAACTGCACTATAATATAAATGTTCGCTACTGAAGGGCGGTCTAATTACTTACTGCGTTGCATTATTCGGTCATTTTCATAGTTCAGTTCAACAAATACGTTGTGATTGTGAGACTAAAAATATGAAGAAACCACGAACATCAGTTACAAAATGTATGACTCTACGTTTCCTTTACACGACATCCCTGACAGGTGTGCTGACAGGTATGAATTTTCATATATTTACTATTTTTCATAGAATGCTTTCCTTCCTTCTTATGGCACACTGCACTAAACATGCGCGCTTTTTAAGCTTTTCGTAGTTGTTTGATTATAGTCTTTTTGAATGGAAACTAGCGCGTTGTTCTTCAGTAATGATGGACAATTAATATTCGAGACTTTATTACGGCCAAGCCAATATATAATAGTACTAATGGTATTGCTATAATTTTCAATAGTCCTTAGAAATCCATTTGTAAAGTAGTACTTTGACATAGCAGTTGAACCACTCCCGCATTATCTTTACTCCCCACTGTAATGTTTATTGCTAAGGTAACATACTTGCCCAATTTAAAGGAGATGTTTGTCACCGGGAAACTGCAGTCGCACAATCGCACCCCTGAATGCATGTCATTGCTCAAATCGTGCACAAGATTATTTCAGCATGACATAGTAAAGCTGCTGTTAGCTAGAGAACACACTTTTGTACTACCACCCCTGTTACNTTTCAGAAATGGCAGTAACGTTCCCTTCATTTTTTGAAATGACNTCCTTAAAATTTCTACTATGTCANTTGNNTTCCGCCNAATAGCACTGACTTATACAGATGCNACCTATTTTATGTCATTGANGAAAATAACTCAATGCCCATCAATGTTGTCAGTATTGATAAATGAAGCAACGCCCGAATATTACACGTGAAGATTGAGTGGAAGAACGCATATGACAACTTCCACCTCCTCCATCCCTCAACTTCTTACTCATTNCCTTCCTGCTATGCTGTCCCGCCCTCCTTTCTTATGTAATGATCCNCCATCATACTAAGTTAAACAGAAGATCGGCACTCNAACATGAAAAATGCCTGCCCCCCCCCCCCTATTTCGAGCTGNAATGAACAGNNNCACTTAGCTGTTTTNNCATCTGATANTAAATCCAATTTCNTCATAANTTGTTATCGACTAGGCAAATATTAACCCAAATCCCAGGCTACTCGTGANTNTTTTGTTTTATTCTTTTCATAAAAATGCTAATACAGGAATTGTCACCCCGCATAAGTTTCTTGAATTCATTGCAAATTGCTCAGTTACTGTAATTTCTGCGATTAGGGGTTTTTCTCACATTGTATGAANGCGCGCTGATGCAGGTGCTTAACCAAGTTTGCCAGTCTTGCTATAAATTATCATAAGGCGCANACGATNNTGGAAGGTGAGCTGTCAAGCGGCATACCCCCTGGAGCAGCCGCTTACCNATCATTATGTCTACGTTGCGCACTTGTTAACTTNCTGTGCTGAGACAAACTGCATATTACAAAATTTCAATGAACAACTGTTTAATTTTCCATAAATCTGAAAAAAGTATTTTTATTTTCGAAACTATTTTCAGTGGAAGCTATATTTTATTATCCATATAATTTTGATTAGATGAAAAACATTGATAAAATATAAATTATTGAATCACCTTGTACTTTTAAGCAACTAAATCACACAACATGCATAAATACGCAGTGATAGCATTTCCGTTTATTTTTTGTAATTTGCGATGCTTCATGTTAATAAGTTTACGTTTTAGGTAATTTTAGGGAAAAAATTTGCATAACAATGCAATATTACGTAGTTATAGGAAGTGTGTAAATAAAAACGTAATAAATTTCATCGTCTCGTTTCATAATGTTGCTCATAATGTTCATTTTACTGCGCTATTACTGATGGAAAATTAGGTTGCTCTTCGTGAAGCAAAGTAAATAGTCATTTGCATAATTTACTTATTATAGAATTGACCACCCCATCCGATTTTATTACGTTATGCAGTTCCCCTGCAATGCTACCCATCTACCACGTGGCCCACTATAATTCCCGCTCTTTTAACACCCACCATGAATAACTGGTAAGTTGGCCTTTGATACTTTGGCGGCCGCATGCCACGC
>NW_003526941.1:7257554-7260262 GCF_000181795.1 Trichinella spiralis
TGGGCAGCAATTGATGCTGCTTAGTGAAGACGATTTATTGCTATCACATGTACTGATCATTGTAAAATTCTTATCTGTAATAAACATACTATGATTTCAAATAGTTGTAAAGTAATATATACCATAACAATAATGTAAAACAGCCATAATATAAAGAGTATTTGAAAATAACAGTGCATATCATTGTTTCTTAAATAAATACAGTTTATAAATAAGAAGAAAAATAGAACTACTTACGTTAATCGATGGGGGTCATTCAGGATGCGGTTATTTTCACAGGCACGCATTAAACATTAAACATTATTCTTTGCAATAACCTTCATATAATTTTTCTTCACCTGGTGTGACAAGGAATAACATCAGAACCTGTGGGAACCTGTGAGAATGGCATCGGCTGCGACTTAACGAAAATTCTCTCAGTATATTGACGTAATCCATTTCTATCAAAAACAAAATGCCAGATTACCTAGCGACATACTAGTTATAATGATCTAACGTATTTGATTGCTATCATAAACAATACCAAATTCCTTCTTACTTTTTGTGTTAAACATTATTGAGACGGCGGGTATACCACTCTGAAAGGGTGGTAGAGGACGTGGCAGGCGGGTATACGCAGCTAAAAGGTGGTTTATATATAAATGGAGCGGAAAGATAGTTTGCATAAACTTAGTTAAAAGATGGTTTATGTAAAATCAGTTGAAAGATAGTTTGCATAAACTCAGTCAGAAGAATAGTTTATATAAAGTAAGTTGGAGGATAGTTTAAATAAAATCAGTTTGTATAAACTGTATATGTATGTTATAAACTAGTTTAAATTTGTATAAACTGATTTGAAGCAAAAATTTATATAAAAGGAGGGTGGCGGCGAAGGACAGGTGAACGGGTTAGCATCGATACGTAATGACGTAATGAATGAGACGACGTCATCCACAGTTACAACAGAAAACAAAAACTACTTACTAATTTTTATCATATTACACTGGGAACGCACTGATGGCAACTTTCACCAATAGCATCTATACGGATACCGGCGCAATTCGACTGTCTCACCGTAATCTGCTACAATTACAATCATTTATTTCCTTCTTATCTTATGATACGTAAGAACACACTAGGACCACAGGGGAACGTCAATGCACCAACTTCAACTTACTGAAAGTGCCAACAGAAGAAACATCGTATTCGCTTGACGTCAATGTAATGCTGTCATGAATAAAATGAGTACAATTTATGTATGCAACTGCAATCAGGAGCAAGTTAAATACTTACGGATGTTTGAGATGCCACATACAGAACACACTGATGTGAACATGAACACCTTTCTAATTAAAAAAATGCAACTTCTATTGTCAGTTCAAATAAAATGCACGATACGTATAAATAGAGTTGTAATATAGCTGCATTGCTTGTTATGTTCCTATAAAGAAAACTGAGCAACATGATGAATAATAAAAGTTGAAATTTTCTGAAAAGTAATTAACACAGTGGTATATAAATTGGAGCAACTTCTGTATCTGAAACAACTTCAAGATTTCTAATTTCATTGGAAATACAGTTTTTCAGATATTCAAATCAAGGCTACTGAATCTACGATATTATCAACATGTTTTAATTGTGCGCTGCAGTTAAGATTCAAGTGATGTGGAGTTGAAGGCGTAGCAAATCTACAATCTAAATTTCACACGATAATTTCAAAAAGCCGTGCAAAATTATAATAATGCATAGTTACCATAATCACTTACTTTTCAGAATCTCTTTGTTTGTTTGTCTCTATTTGATCATTGATATGAATATAAATTCTGAAAGTAAATTATATTAATGCCGTCATTTAAAACTAAAAAACAGAAATGCGAACTTCTTCGTCTTCAACATTTGATGTATCTGAAAGT
Organism: Trichinella spiralis; assembly: GCF_000181795.1. Classification (NCBI taxonomy): domain Eukaryota; kingdom Metazoa; phylum Nematoda; class Enoplea; order Trichinellida; family Trichinellidae; genus Trichinella; species Trichinella spiralis. The sequence goes on from NW_003526941.1 coordinate 7,259,447, forward strand.
TAGCAATAACAACACGAGAAAAAGACCTGTCAGTTTCCATTCACCAAATTAGTAAAGTAACATGCATAGCATACCACCACCAAAATATCAAATCCAACTTACCACTATTTCCTTGTTCGTTTTGAAGAGCGGAAATATAGTTGACAAAGCGCCTGACGGACAGCAATCCAGTGAACAGAATAACCTAAAGTAATCAAAGTACTCTGATTAAACGTATAATAAGTAAATTATGCAAATGACTATTTACTTTGCCTCCGGAAGAACAACCTAATTCACCATCAGTAATAGCGCAGTGCAATGAATTTTATGAACAACGTTACTAAACGAGACGATGAAATTTATTACGTTTTTATTTACACACTTCACATTAATACGTAATATTGCAGTATTACGTAACAGAGCATTATTATGCAAATTTATTTTAATAAAATTAGCTGAAACGAAAATTTATTAACGTAAAGCATTACAAATTACTAAAAATAACTGAAAATGCTTCTATTGCGTTGATAGAATTTAGCTGCTTGAAAGTAGGAGGTGATACATTAATTTATATTTTGCCATATTTTCTTGAAATCCAAATTACATAAGATTATAAAAAATGATTTTCAGGCTTCAAATAGGCTCCAAAATAATTTATCTCCAGCCGCAAAATTTCATGAGTGATGCGCCGTAAGGCAGTGGGAAGGCAAACAGTTATGCCAGTGGCCTATGCTGCTTGGAAGCTCCTTTTCACCTGCCGCTTTCATATGGTAACTTATTACAAGACTGGTAACTTTGTCGCGCGCTGGAGTAACACAGGCTCCCTACATTTAGAGA
>NW_003526941.1:7260272-7271970 GCF_000181795.1 Trichinella spiralis
TTTAATATGTTTTTGTTTTCTGGTATCAGCCAGCTTCAAATGCAAAACGGATTTGCTCATACGCAGAAATAATGACGCATGGCCCGCGTGGGGCTTTTACTGAACCGTTTGTTGTGATGGCAGAAAAATCGAACTGATCTGATTGTTTTTTTCTTTTGTTTTTTATTACTGTCAGAATACTACACGCATATTCTACACACAGGAAAACAGACGCTCGCATGCATAGAAGCACACGCTCACATGCATGTATAGATTATTTGTGATGCTGTGTGTGTGTGTGGATGTTTGTTTATGAGGGCTTTCAGGCGTGTATGCGTGTGTCAGTTTATACTTTCTTGAATTAAACAGCAAATTCAAATTGATGCGCTTTTCGGAAGTTGAGAGATGACTGGTAGAATTTACTGACACATCGTGTCGCTACTGATTCTTTTCTGCTTTAAATTCCTGCTTTTGATTTCGTGTTCACTATTTGTATTGTTTTTCCGTTCTCGGTCGAGATGCTTTTCGTACGAGTATCCGACCGATATCGAAGTTTTCGTGACGGTGGTACAAGCAAGAACTCGAAAGCGGTCACTCGTCGACTGACCATTGCTGATCGTACGTTAGATACGTCGAGGGGTGGTTCTGTTGTCAGTGGAGCTTCGACGTCAGCATCCTTTGATCAACTGGCACGCAAGCCGGTGTCGGTTAGACGTCGGCAGACCATTTGCCCTCGACTCGACGCGTTGGATATTGCGAACCACGTAGGCTATATGCTTTTGCTTTCATATCAGACAAGTGGAAGAGTTTTTTTTTTGTTGCTTTTTTATTTTAAAATTCCACTCTCGTATTCTTTATTTTTAAATTTATGTTAAATATCTATTTTTAAATAAATTAACCGCAGTTTCAGACGTTCAGAAAAGCAATGCACAGTAAGTGATGGGTTCAGGGCTTGTCTCATGTACTGTTGATTGATTAGTGGTCTCTACTGGTCGTTAGGACCAGTGATTTTATAAGGGGAATGGGTATTATCATTGGTGTCACCCTCTGAGACGAAATTGGTTAAATTTTGCAAAATTGTTTATCGATTCTAGTGTTCATCTTATTTACTCTTGACTTTTTTGTGTGTCTGGTGAACTATTGTTATTTTTGTGTAAGTTGTGTATAATTTTTCAAAAGCATCTTTATAAAATTGCGACTGTTTAGTGTAATTTTATATAATTAATTTCATGTAAATTATGTGAATTACTGCTTGAAAATTGTTATAAAATAAGCAGATTTTAGTACATTTATGTTGAGGTGAATGTTATTTTGATTTGTAGGTAGTGTCAAGCACTCCTCCGCAGGTACCACCACCACCACTGCCGTCTGGATATTCAGAACCAACGTTGGACTGGCCTTCGACAGTTGATGATCAATACACGACCAATGGAAGCGGATCCGGTGGCGGAATAGCTTCGGTGGTTTCCGCTGCCGGCTTGGTGAACAATCAACAGCATACACAACAGCAGCAGCACTTTGACGAATTTGACGACGACTGGTCCGATGACTCGCAGAGCCAAGTGAGAAATGCTTGTCGGTTTTTTAATTAGCTTTTGATTTGGGGCAAACTACGGCACCATCTGGTGATAGACCACTTTTTTCAGCATTGTTTGTTTTTATATTCTCCAATTGTTCAGCACGATCATTCATCTTGCTATATACTGATCTTTTTTTTTATTTTCTGATATTCACAACTTGGCAAGTTTGAGTGAGGGGAATCGTTTTGTTTTGCGGGCGTTGTTGGTTTGTGTGGAACTTTCGACTTGTTTTAATTGACGATTATTCTCTGCCGATTGGTGTTTTCTCGACTGAATCGATTGCCTGAAAAAGAACCCGGCGTTGACGAGCTCAGCTGTGTGTTGTGTTGTTCCTGTTGTTATCTGCGGTCGTTTGTTGGGGGAAAGGGAGGGGGAAGGACGACTGTTGTCGATCTTTGACTTTTTCTTTTCTCCTCTTTGGCGCATGCGCCGGCTCAATGGATCATTTTCTTCCCCTGACTCTCGCAGAGGTTATTCTTCATCATCACTATCATCAGCATTATTCTCTTTCTCGCTACAATCTCATTTCATCTGAACTGTTGTTGTTTGTATTTTAATATACGGAGAGCTTATAATAGCTGGATATGCTTTTCGTGCCTGATCACGTTCGTCGACGTTCGTCCAGCGGTCACCTACGTCGCAGAGAATCTGTAAGTCTGCCAACATCTTCGGAATAGAGTTTGTGCTTTTTTTCCCTCCATTATTCTTTTTGCGATCATTAATAATCGGTGGGTTATCATTTATTGCTTGTTTTTCTTCGACTGAAACTGAATTCATTCGTGGAAAGCAAGCTTTTTGTGATCTTTTGATTTTTGTTCTTTTCTTCTGCTGTTTGATTTCAAATAATCAGCAAATATATGCAGGGGAATGGGAGCAAAATTGTACCAACATCGGAGGTCACTTCAGAACAGCTGACCACCACTGCATCACGACGAAGCGTTTGCAGTGTTGCATCGGCTGACGCTGTTGAAACGCAACAGGAAAGTTGTGCATCCGATTCAAGCATACGATCGAGGAAGAAGTCGACGAAAAAAAATCCAAAGGTTGGCTGGCCCGTGATAAATTAAGATATTCATAATGATAATAATAATAATAATATACTTGGATTGCATTGTGGTTCAGTGCAATGTAGTTGTTCTCAGTATTGGTGGTGTGTCGGCGGTTGCTTTGCTTTGTGTGTTGTTCGTTCGTTCGTGTTTGATGTGCTCTCACTTATTTGTTCCATGTTTGTGGTTTTTACTCGAATATACGAAAGTTTCGCTTTGTTTCAGCCGGATGCATTTGACGAGCATCACCGACAACCGTCTCGATCAGTGGAAAGCGGTCTCAATCGAGGCGACACGACAAGCAAGAAAAATATCACCAGGTTTTGTTCAATTTTGTCCTGTGTAACTTTGAAATTGTGGTTGATCGAGGTGTTCATTTTTGTATCAGGCTGAATAAGCTGGTTAAAAGTGGAACGGAAAATTTTGTTCTCAATCTATGCAAATTGAATCAGCCAATTTCTGAACGCTTTGAAATAACGGTAAGTGGAAGAAGTTTGGAGGAGCCCAAGCGCGCACATTGCTGCACCATAAAAAATTGTTTTGTTGGAATTTTAATTTTTTCAGTTGTCGAAAAATTCAATTCAATGGTTGGCTACAGGCCAAGCGTACACTTGTCAGGTGGCTTCGCCGCAGAAAGCGAGCAAGTTGAAAGGTCTGAAGAGTTTCATCACATACCAGCTGACCCCGTCGTTCAGCGGTGTGCAAGTGTGCCGCCGTTACAAGCATTTCGACTGGCTACACGAACAGTTGATGTCCAAATTTTCTGTACTGCTCATCCCGCCACTGCCTGAAAAACAAGTATCCGGCCGCTATGAAGAAGAGTTTGTCGAGCATCGCATGCATCTGCTGCAACTTTGGGTTTCCTACATATGCCATCATCCGGTTTTGTCACGCTGTGAAGTTTGGATGCATTTTTTAACTTGCACTGATGAAAAGGTATGCATAGATGTGGTTGTAATTTTCTTTTCTTTTCTTTTCTTTCCAATGCATTTGCGTTGATGCTGTGTGAGTTTTGAAAGTTTTCACTTAAAGCAGTACTTAGTAGTGGTAGAAAATTTGCGTTTAAATAAGAATAACAAACAGGAAGTAAATTGAATGCAACAAATAATACTGTATGCTTCCTAATGTGACACGTCACTGATGAATGCAGACAATCAGACGACAACTTTGGCTAATTTTAATCATGTGAAATCGAAAGTGGACGTTATTTATGGAGCATAATCAGCGAGAAGAAAAGAGTCAGTTTTGATCGATGGCAATTGGGTTGTCATGCCCATGCTAGTTGACACTGCGCAATGATCGTCTTCTCTGATCTAGCTGTCTTCATTTTGACATACTCAAATTTTAGTTTGGCATAATATTTGTCGAAATTGCTTTGCTCTAAGATAAAATCCTCTTAACAAATTCAATTCAAGTTGTGATTAGTTGATTTGTGTTCACAATGTTGTAAATGTGTTTTGTTCTTTAGTTTTTAATAACAAAATATTTCTTCAGAGCTCAATCAAATTAAGCTTGTAGTTGTTGATGATGAAATTGACATTAGTTGTAATCTTTGTAATATAGCAAAGTTGATTTCGTGTTAATGTGAACAGAAAAATTAATAATACAAATTTACTTTTTCACTTTTATTCCAAAATATTGCTTTTCAACACTTAAATCTCATCTTAAATTTTTCATTTTCATATATACATGCGTATTGTTGTATGTATATATATTGTTGAATTTACGAAGATTAGTTTTCAACTTGTTGATCCCATTGTCCAATTTTATCCATTTCTGTTGTGCAGAAATGGAAGCAAGGAAAAAGGAAGGCGGAAAAAGACGAATACAAGGATGGGAATTTCTTTTTCACTGTCTCTTGTCCAAGCCAGCATTTGGACTTTGCGCAGACCGAGAGTCGTGTGGAGAATTTGGCTCGCATGGCACGCAGCATGGAGAATGCGGTAAGAGCTTTCCATGCTATTGCACAAGAGCAGGCAAAACGTATGATGACCACTTCCAAGTGAGTTGCTTCATTTTTACTCTGTGTTTAGCTATTTTATTTGAATTTATAATATTTATGAGAAAAAACAAAGGATGGTAGTAGTAGTAGTAGTTTTTAAGTGGTGGTAAGTTTTTATTTTCAGACGTGAATGTGCAAAATACAGTGGTGCTTTCCATGCATTGGGACACGCATTCGAGCTTGACCAAGATGAACAGTCGCGTCCATTGGCCGAAGCGTTGACATTCACAGCCGACTGTTACGAAGCCATCGGTCAGCTTTACGAGTCGCAGCCGAAACGCCATCTGGAACCACTGATGGACGATTTTTTCATTTACAGAGGCATGCTTGCATTGGTTCCAGATGCGGTGCAGATTCACAAGGTAAAATTTGTAATTTATTGCAAATTTTTGAAAATAATGTGTTGCTCTGTTATTTTTTTTCATTTGGCTTAGTCTGCAAATTCTAAAGTGCGTGAGCATCAAAAACTAGCCGATGAAGGCAAAACATCCTTGGCCGATGCAGATTTAGTTCGTTCCAGAGCTGAAGTGATTGATTATACAATTTTGGCAGAGACTAGCCATTTTCGCAACGAATGTGTGATAGAATTTAAAAAAATGATGGCTCAATTTTTGCACAGTGAAATTGAGTTTTATCAAAGTGTGGTCGACAAACTGAAAGATGCGTATCAAAGATTTATTTGAAGATTAAGCTGTAAATTTTCTTTTTGTATGGAATTTGATGCAATTTTTGATGCACACCAGCTGGATTGGTTTTGCTCGATCAGTGTGTATTTGTTGTGGAATAACGATTGAAATAACGGACAGCGGATAGAATGGACAAGTTTTTAATTATCGATTGTGTCCAACACAAATTCCTTTGCAGAAGATACTGTTTATTTATTCTTCATTTTACACTGGAATGATGCAAATTTGAAAAATATTCATAACGTTCAAATAGTTCACTTGTCTCACGTCATTTGTTCACATTATTATGCATTGGATTCGATTGTCCATTTGTTCTATATAGCAAAGTTCAATTCGTCTGTAAGTTTTCAAAATTATTCGTAGCACATTTTTCTTTTCTTTTTTTTAAATTACTACTCATGATATACTGTTTCAACTACACTTTTCTTATAATTTTATAGCTGTAACAGTATTTTCTTAATTTGGCGTAATCTTCTCTTGTGCATTGTTTGTTGATTGTACTGAAAAGAAAGTCTTTAATTTGGATGTTGCATTTTGTCATTTAAAATTTTTTATTTGTGTATTATGTATATTTTATTCAGTTGCTTTACATTTCTGAATTCTAATTCAGTTAGTGATTGATTGTCCTATGAAACCTATCAAATTATTGAAATTAGTTTGGTGGAAAAACAAAAAATTTAATTTTTTTCTTTAAATAAATGATTAATTTCAAGCAAGTGAATAGCAAAAGTTGTCAAGAAGTAACAGCGATGGAATATTTTCATTTGCCAATGTACAATGCCAACAAAGTACAACAGATTATTTCTTCTCTTTTTCATCTGTCATTAATTATTGCTTTGACGGTAAGTAAGCAAAATGGTGCAGTTCAGCGGGTATTTTTTAAATAAACAAATAAATGCAACCATTTTTGCATAATGATAGTGGAAAATAAAAAGGTAAATTCATGTGACTGATTTTAGCACATGTGGTTAGCATTATTATATGCAACAGCATGCATTCATTGTACAAGAAATTGTTACCAACCATTTACTGCTAATTTTATAATAATGATCATAATAATAATAATAATTCCTACCCATTTTTTTTACTATTCTTGTGATGAATGTAATACATTTACTTTTCTGTTTGCAGCGGATATAGTGTTTGAATTATGAAAATTTTGAAAACTATTGCCATTTAAAAGATTTTATTGCCAAAAATAAGATTATCATTGTTTCTTATTGATATTTTTGTTGTTTTTTATTTAAATAAACTTCATTTATTCATTGTTTTGTAATAAAATGTTTTTGTAACAAATACTTGATTATCACAATTATACTGTAATTCTTGCGATTGACTTCATGTTCAATTAATCGTTTCTTTGCTGAGCGGTCATGAATGGTCAGTTGTTTTCTGTTTTGCACATATTTTTTAACTGCTTTATTTTCATCTGTATTTTCATTTGATAAGCATGCTCGGAGGGCGTGTTAAAACGTAGAGTTTAGTGTAAATAGAGTGTAAATTACATTGTTGTTAGTGTGGGTTAATTTATCTAGTTTGACATTCTTAGACATACAATGGAAATATAATTCGAACTGATTGTATGTCTGTTTTTCAGTTTGAATTTGTGTGACATTGTACAGTTTGCCATATTTCTGTACTTCTTTGTATTCGTGTATCATGCATATGAAAGAAGAGGCAGATAGACTTCGCCAGCAGATTATTATCAATGCGACGGAGTGTATGTTAGAAGTCGAAATTAGCCGTGAAATGTTAACAGCGTTGGTAAGTGGAGTTTCGGACAATTTTGCTTTTATTTTTCACTTTATTCATCTATTATTTCCAGTGTGCCCTGTTCGATGAAGAATCTTTTCGCAACGCTTCAGAAGAACGTTATTTGAGTGGTTTGTGCGCTTATGGACTTTGCAGAAATTTCATGTCGACGAACAGACGTTTTCCTAAATATTCGTTACGTAATAATCGTATTTTCGAAAACACTGAGCGAATTTGGTTTTGCTCAGACAATTGTTACACTTGCTATCAGTTGGTAATTGAACAACTCCCTGTTGAACCGTTTTGGCTACGAAAGGGCAACGATCATTCAGTTGTAGAACTGCCTGATCCTTCTTCTCTAAAGTAAGTCAGAGCTGTCGTCCACTGCGTTAACATCAAAGGCTACTTTGAAAAAAAAATTTTTTTCCATCCTAGTAGCATCGTGACATTACAGCTTTTATCGGCCTTTTTAGCGAGCTAAGCGTTCATTACTACATTATTTGAATTTGGGTGTAATTTCTGTAATTATTTAAGTGTATAAATTTAAATCAAGCCCCTTCAAAGAGCTTGAACAAATGTTTTATTTGATAACATGTACATTATAATTGTGATTTTCAAGTAATGTAGGAATGGAAGTATGATTTATGTGTTATTGTTATTTTATTCAAATGTAAATATGCTTAAAATTAGTATAATGAAAAAGAGAAGAGCTGTAAGTACATTTTTTTCATAATTTTTTAGAAATACAATTCCAGGTAAAGAAATCATTTTTGATGATTTGGATTTGATCAGACAGATGAGAGAAATTTCTTTGCATGATAAAAATGATGCGCCTGACAAGCCACCTTCGAAGCCAGTATCTGCTGAGCGTGATCAACGTGTAAAATGTGATGATGTAGAAAATGTCCATGCTTTGTCGAATGCTGATTGCACTGATAAATGCTTGATTGACAGTGAAAGCCTTTCTAAAGATAATAGTACAGAGAACACTTCACTTACGTTGGAGTCGAATGCTAACGTCTCAAGTGCTGCAGTTGCAGTTACTGATCGACTGGATTGTAGCATGGAAAAGGCTTCAAGTTCACCTCAACAAGTCGCAGTTTGTGATGTTGCGATTAAGACAAAACTTGACGATCATAAATTCATTTGTAAAGAAAAACGCTCACTGCCGACTGATATTATACCAACTGATTTGAAAGATTCTGAATCTACAAGCGCCAGTAAACAGATGATGTTGAAAGAGGATGCACTGAACAACATACGAAATAAGCATTTTACCAAGACTAAATGCGGATTTAAATTGAAAAAGTTGCCCTTATCTTTAATCGATCCTTTACCTCTGTCTACTCAAACTCCATTTTCTGCAAGTAATCTATCAGTAATGGAGAGAAAAGATCATTGTTGGAATTTAACAGCAGATTGCATTTTACAATGGTTCGAAGGTAACAACATACTTTTATTTATTTATTTATTTATTTATTTATTTATTTATACAGTAAAATTCAGTTAATTTACGAGCTCAATGGGGATTCATGATTTTTTTTGTTGTAACCAGTATTTCGTTGCATGGGGATTTACACTAAATTTGTATAAATTATTGCCGGGGGATCGAAAAATGTTCGTTATATCAAATGTTTCGTTATAACGAATTTTACTGTATTTATATTTAATTATTTATTTATTTTTGAGGTGTGGCATTGTTGAAAACTTTTCGATTAGAAGATTCTTCATCACCGGATGACGACGAATCGGAGAATGCTTGCCAATCTGAGCATGGGCCAGTCGAAATGCAAGATAGCGACTCTAAAAAGTTTGTTTATTTGCCTCTTATAGATACAGTTAATCAAGATGAACATCGAATGGTCATCGCAAGCTACTGGTTGCTCAAACCGTGAGAGAAGCAGCATAATTAATTATTCCACCAGACTGTTTGTGATTAAATTTACCGGTTGCTTGATTGCTTTCAGATTGCGAAAACTGCTGAACGCATTCAGCATAGATGAGCATAAATTATTTGAAAGGAAAATGAAGCTTCTCATTAGAAATATCAAGTAAGCTTTACAAGCTTAACAGTTGCTGTTTAGAGTTATCTGCTGTAATGTTATTTGCAAAGGGAAACTTTTACTTTTAGACTGAGCGCTGAAAATATATCTTTACAGCCGTTCGAATGGAAGTTCGCGTCTTTGGTTTTGTTTTTTGTGTACTAAAAAATTTTATATTTTTATTTGGACATTTTTATTTTCTAACGTATTCTATGCTATAGATTAAGGAGAACATGCGACGATCTTCCCGCTGTTCGCTTAAGCAAAGATGCAGAACTAAAAATAGTGAGCAAATTATTACAACAGTTGGATTGTAAAGCGGCATTATTTGAAGATCTGGTATTGAAGATTTGCAAATTATTGGTATATTAAATTTTATCAGTAAAAAAAATCAGTATTTCATAAGAGAATTACAATATATAGGAAAATGATGGTTGAAAGCTGCAAGAAAAATGGACTGCAGAAAATGTGTATTTTCATTTCTAACAGTATTTATTTGAGCAGAACACACATTCCTTTACTACTGCTGTATCTGTATACAGCTATCTGTGCCTGTGGTATTACATCACTGAAGAAATGAAAGTTGTGGAATTTATTGGAACGAATGATCGTCGCTATTCATTTTAGGTGATTAGGTGTATTTTAAACGTAGTTGATTACACGAAGAATAATGTATGTGTTTTAGACGTAGTCAATAAAATGAAATGATGTCACTTTTGCTGAAGCGTTCACTGAAACATTGCGATGACATAATAATTTGTGGTGAAATCAATTCATTATTTCCTGTTCAGTAACTTAAAATTTGCTTTTGCAAGTTGGAACTTCATACCAAATGAAAAAAAATGAAATTAAAAAGAAAAGTAATCTTGCAACACCAAACCGTGTGAATTTTTGATTTTTTGAAAAAAGTTGATCAGCAATTTTTTCAATGATACATACAGATTTTTTTCTGACAAGCAATATGCAAATGGTATATTTTGACGTTTTGACATTCAGTGTGCATGAGTTTTATGAAATTGTGAATTATTTCGTTTTCTGTTGTTTCATACTTCGAAAGTCAACCCGGTGTGATGCATACGCATTGGATGCAGTTTTATACATATATTGAAAGTTCAGGCTAGTGGTGAGCTATAATAACTGAAAAGCAAATAAACGTCGAGGCCATGCTTGAAAATTATGGTAAACAAGTTCGACGGCTTCACGTTCAGAAAACACAATATTCGCAACTTTAAATGTAGAATCACGGCATCAGCAAAATCATATCAGCGCAGCCATAAACGTTTTATTCTGCTGCAATCTTTTTACTTTTTTCCAATGAGTTCTATTTATGTAGGTCATTTTTGAATTTTCAAAGTCCAACCTAAGACGTGCGGAGGTTTGTTTTGGCTAAATTAATTTTTTTGTTATGGCATTTTTTGTCCGATAGTTTATATTTTGACTGAATTTGAAATGTCAAGGTCAGTTTTGAATTTTCAAATAACTGTCATTGATTGTTTAATTTGCCTATTGTTAATTTAATTGTTTAATTAATTTTAAAATTGTTTATGCGAATTGCTTCTTCTAATCATTACTTTTTTTCTCTTCTTACAACAAGTCAGCATTTAATATAAAACGAGTATACATTTCATTTCTTACACTGTTTTTAGTATTTAAATTATACTTAGTAATAAAGATGAAATGACAGTGTCCGTATTGGGAAGTGTTTAGATGTTTGGCAAAACTGCAGTTAAATTTTTTCCTCAAATAGAATGCATTAGTTAAGTAAATCAAGCGCAATAAAAAATATACAGTAGCCATATTTATCAGCAGAAACGAATGAAATAAAAATTTGCATGTTAAGTCGTTTGCTTTATTGACATAATTTTAGTTTGAGGCCGTCCGTGTATGAGAGCAGTGCGTTTTGATTGGAAAATTAACTGAAGACCAATATCAAATACCAAACACGAAATTTGCTTTTTATTCATTATTATTTTTTGGAATAATTTCTGAAAAATAATTTTCCAATCAACATCCAAAGACAATGAACATTAACGATAGAAAATGACGCATTTGGCAGTAAGTTGCAGTTTTCTCATTTTTGAGTTTTAATCATTTAACACAATGCAATTGAGAATCGATATTGAGCATAATTTCTCAATAAATTCTCTGTGAAGAATTTTCAACATGAGATGATAGGTGACTTAATAAACGACAAATTTCCGTACAATTAAGTGTGATTAAATACACCGTGTACACATTGTTTATCTATTATTAAAATACGGTCTTTCGAAAATCACCTTTGCAGTAGCTAACATGCACTTTTAGTTAACCCTAAGCAAGCTTTTGCCCGCAAATGGTTCACTTAAAATTAGCTTCATTTGAACCACTTGCTTTAATAGCTTACGAAAATTTTCAGACACGTACGTGTGTTTTGTCTAAGTGAATTTTGTTTTGTTATGGCGTTTTTTGTCAGATAGTTTATATTTTGACTGAATTTGAAATGTCAAGGTCATTTTCAAATTTTCAAATAGTCCTTTCCTTATTGAGAGAATTTAGCACTGCATTTCTTCTGCTCATATTATGGCTTAGGTTAGACTTTATCTTCAGCCAAAAGTTCTGACGCACCTAAAAA
>NW_003526941.1:7271980-7272744 GCF_000181795.1 Trichinella spiralis
TTGTTGCTGTTGTTGTCGTTCAGTGTATCTAATCTGCTGAAAAAAAGCAACTGCTTTTTGTTTGGCTTGTTCAACTTTTGAATACCGTATCAGCACTTTTGTTTGACAGCCAACGTTTAACAACTGTCGCTAGTTGCAAGTTACCTCACTTTTTTGCTTTGTAACTTTTGCAAGAAAATAATAAGCGACGTTCTGATTGCAGTCGAACGTTCAGTTTATTTGGTATGTTTGCTTGTCAGGGAATTTAAATCTTTCACATTCTATGTAAATTAGTGGACCAATAGAAAAGCATAATTTGTTGATCCAGCCAGATCAACCTACTATACCCCTTCGTCGAGAGAGAGAGAGCGGGGAGGGGGGGAAGGAAGAAAGGAAAGATGTTCACCAATGGTAGATGAATACGTTGGTCTTGTCACACACTGTTCAGTCGACCAGGTCAGCAACACCAACATGATCAACATAGCCTCAGGTCAGCAAATAATAATCATAACTTTTTGTTTCAATTATCATCGAACAATAGGAGAAAAGCAATTGGAACTTTTCACCCCTATTTCACAAAAGTAATGGTTCAAAATAATAAAAATAAAAAACAAATAATACATCCTGTGCGGTTATTATTTGGCAATAGGAACAGAAAACTAAATTCACAGCGGAAATGCATCTGTAATACACGGTTGATTAAATCTGGTACAAATTACTGATGCATCAACTACATTCTACTCAGTAAATCCTAATCCCCTCCCCCAACAAAATATCTTCATAGT
>NW_003526941.1:7273260-7278449 GCF_000181795.1 Trichinella spiralis
TGGAGCACCAACGCCGGTAAAATCAGCCGCTCCAGTCTCCAAAGCGTTGTACATGGCATTTCTGTCTTTCACCCGAATCCACTGGACATTATAATCCATCAAATAATGTAACACAACGTATATATATTCTGCATCAAGGCCGGGTCCGGGATTGGTGCAACCATTTGGATACGAAGTGAAGCAGTTTAATAGAAATGGGGGATTCACAAAACCGACAACACGAACCGTTCGATTCGACGCCTCGACCATTTTGCATACTAATTGGTGTACAGTTTGGAAACGATCTTCAACAGCTCACCCAATACAGCAAACTCAACTGTTGAAATTTCCTCTACCAGTGAAAACGGCACAACAACAATTCGTTTTAATTTATCATAAAATTTTCCAATACGCTTGATCAACAGCAACAGACCGATCATTGGTTGATTTATAAATTTTTCATCCACTCAGTACGTCAACTAATATAGCCTGGACACTATTGTTTTTCCACATGGTATTGTTCACAATTTAAATGCTGCTTGCCTATTTCTAATTTCCCTTTTTCTCCAGCAATCGAAACAAATGGCGCTCACAAGTGACATTAACACAATGATATGTGTTTTCAAGTATTGATCTTGAATAAATTTTTTTCCCCGCACAAAATTCCTATTCTGAACATTACATATCTAGAGCACAGTAATAAAGAAAAATCATAATAATAATGACAATTTCAGTTGCAAAACACACCGACTAAAAGTAAACCAAAAATGCTTTTATGACAAAAAAATATCCATCAAATTTGCATATATTTTCATTTCAACAGCAGAGCAATTGCATCACCGACCTACAATGTTGAATTCATGACAGACTAATTAATTCATCATTTGGAGTTTTCTCTTTGGTTGATCTGAATTAAACGCGAATACTGAAATGAATTCAATTGCACACTTAAGTGCCGCTGATTAAATTTGCATGATTTTTGAAAACAAACCTGCATTCCTCTTTTCGGATATTGTAGGTCTGCTTTTCGAATTAAAGAAATAAAAAGCAAATGAAAGAAATTAAAAATTGAAACCAATTCCACCAACAACTAACAGATTCATCAAAAGAAAAAGAGAAGTATCGTTATTGAATTTGTAAATTAAATTTAAATGACAAATCACCACTCTACAAAAGCGAATATTTTCCATTTGAACTAACAAATTAAATTAACGTGTACATGGATGAATTTGCACCATAAGAATGGAAAAGAGCTATTTTTTTGAAGATAGCTTATTTCAAAAAAAAATAAAATTTAAATGAAACGAATAATTTAGAAAAAGCAGCAAATTCAGAACAATTTGAGTTCTAATTTTTGTTGGACAAAAAGCAGAAATAAAAAATGAACTTTTGAAATTGTTTAAAAAATAAACAAAATACATTTTTTTGATGATAAAAAAGTAAAATACAAATCAATTTTTTGATGAAAATATGCACACACTCGCGTGCATGAAATCAGGGCAAAAATTGATGCTGTTGAAAGGGAATGGAAAAATTATACAACAATTCTATATTTGAATTTCAAATCTGTTATTATTGTAGCCAAGTTTTGTAGAGTTTGAAATTTTTTTCCGTCCAACATTGGATATGCTGTGCGGCAGATTAAAATTAATTTTCCACATATGGTGGCCATTTTAGTAGCTCAAATTGAAACCGCTTCGTCTGTGTTCTACAACGAGTGCTGCTTGAACACTTGGAAAATGTAAAAACCCATTGAACTGAAATGAACTGGTTCAGCTGTTCTTGAGTGTTGTTCGTTTTAAAAGGGTTTTGCCTGATTTATTCGTCGATCTCTGCCTGCTCTTGCCACTTTTCCCTTCAACGGACAATTTTAGGATGAAAGAGGGGTTAAAAATCGAAATCTCCTCTCTCTCACTCTCTCGACCCGGTATATAAATATACATGTATATTCCACGGATCAAAGTAGCGCTGTTCGTCACGCCAAGGTCGGCATAATTTTCCGTTTTGCCACATATATGCACAAGCACCAGAATTGACAATTTGGTTACCATGGTAAGTTTTGGAACCTTGCGTACCGTGACCAACAAATATTACAATAAGAATAGCTTTGTGAAATAGAACTGATGACGAAGAGCAGCACACTGTGATCAATCGGAAAGCGCACACGGCAACGGCAAGCTCACCAAGTGCACCTGTTCCGTCGACCATTTCCACTTTGATTAGCTGACCAACAAATGATGGTCACAAGCTGACCGACGTTGATCCGTTGTACACCTGTGGACGTCGGTCACTGGCGACACAATCTTTGATCAAAATGGTCTCGTCGGAGATGTCTGATTTTCATCAACGACTGTGCAACAAAATAGCGGAATTGCAACCAAACAAATAGCATGCTTATTCTAAGCTCTACATATTGGCAAATTCAGATTCATCGCAGCAACAACAACAACAACAATTAAATGTAATCAAATGATGATGCATGCGGAAAAAAATTCTACCAACATCCTCCTGATAGAAAAAAATGCATTGTATCTATGTTGACCATGTCAATTGTATCGTCAGCTTATTCTCTATCGACCTCTGAACCTTGACACAGCAATTCAGTCAACTTCCTCACCAAATACTGACTGCTTTCAAAAGTATTTATACCGATCATCGATTGCCAACTATTCCGCATCTTTCTTTGGACAGCTGTTCACACCAAAAAGCGGCCTACGTTTGAATTTTCAGCACAACGAACACAGTGAAATGTTCTCTGCTTCTATTTATATGGATTGTGAAGACTAAATTTTTACTTTTTTTCGGGTAAAAATATTTTTTCCTATAATCTACATTTCATTGAATAGGAAGCAAACCATAATCGGTATCTGTGAACAAAAACAGTAGGTCATCACTGCTGTCCACAGTAATATTCAACTGCCTCCAACCAACTAAAGGTAAGCGTTCAAAATCACAGCTATTCATTCATTCACTCGATGCATACAAGCACACAATTGTTGCCAGGTCATCATGACAATCAATGCAATTTAAGAGTAAGTAGTAAAATTGAACATTTATTGCCTTGCATTTGCAATGCACCTATTTTTTCAAACGAGCGCTCTTCTTATTTTTCATATCCTTTCTATTAATCAGTGAAGTTAAATTTTTTAAAAAAATGCAGAAATTCTCAATGAAACAGCAATATATTTTCGCTATTGGATAGATGAATAGGCAAAATCACTACTACTCCCTACAATGCTCTATAATTTTAAGCATTTTTGAAAACTATTACTTTGCTCATATTATGAATGTAATGAATGAAAATACGTCATAAGCATAACTAGCGAGCTGTATAGTTTGCTAATAATTTGAAATGTGACTCACTGAACGATGTGCACTCTTCCATGTATTGCTTCTACTCTATAGTTGATTAGAGGTTTCTGGAAATTTTGAAAATTCTCAATTCAAAATTGTACCCATATTTTGTAAATAATGTTTACATTTAAACAATACAATGTGCAAAAATTTCCAACTACAATTACCAATTGTTCGATGAGTTCGCATGCAACGCTTCAATTGTTGGTTCAAAATTAAGCTCAGTTGTAGAGGCTATTTTCTAAAATTTATTTCTTCCTTTCAGTTTCACTCTGCCGGTGCTGTTTGTTTGACTTGTTAAATGAAAATGTTTGAGCAATTTTTACATGATACCACAAAGATCATACTATTCTGAGTGCATTGCTATGTAAAATTTTTCAGAAGAGATTTCTTCAACAAATGGAATTCATATTTAGGATAGATTCTTTCATCATAACTGTAAATTATAGTATTCACAACAGAGGATAAATAGAAAAAAAACAAAAATGAAGAATTATTAATTATTATTAAAAAGCAAAATTTGCAACAAATCTGTAAAATCAATTCCGCTGTACTCATTACTAATTGATGACAATTTGTAAATTACCTTTTTTAAAATAATCAATGACACTGCCATCGATCGAGACGAATCTTAATTTTGACAGCATCAGCAAAGGGGGTTGTTGGCATAAATAGATTTTTGCAGCCTTTGTGCAGTGGCAATTTCTGCTTGCGCTGCTGCTGCGGGTGATAGTGGTCAAGGCTGCGTAGAACATTGAACAGCAAAACAGTTTGGATGGGAATATTTTCAACGTTACATAAATCTGAATAAAATTTCTCATTCGCCTCCAGCAGATGTACTAATTTGAAAATCACTGTTCTTGAAACTGAGATATTCTATTCCTGTCACACTATTCAACCATCTCCAAACAATCATCTAATTGCGGAGAAAATCGATTCAAAATGATAGTGATGCAAATTTTCAACATTACTCATTATCACAATCATCATTCTTATCATTTCCTTTCGCCTTATTGAGTAACAAAATGAAAAACTCCAAAATTCACACATAAATTATTGTAAAGAATAATTATGACCATATTTTGTAAAATTGTTAGAATAATTTTTCAAACAAAAAAAAAAGAAACGAGCGTTCAAAAATTCAAATTTCCCATATAAACTGAATTACACATTGCACGACAAGAATAATTTTTGCCCATGCTCTAAGGTAAACTTATTATTGAACAGTTTGGTTGCAAATAGGATTTTTGTGTACAGAATTTTGAAAAGGATAATTCTGCTAGTTTCTCTTGTGTGGAAGAATTGAAATTTTCTCTATCTACAGCACAGAAATAAGTTGTCAAACAATGCAGCTGGTCTAGTTGTGCAGTGTGCTGTGACAGTGACGTTGCATGGTCAGTTTGCGCAGAAATGATGAAATTTCTTTTGCAAAACTATACAAATGATACATAAAGCTTGTGATCTATTCACATTTCAAGAATCATTTTCAACAAATATTATGATAATGATGAAAGAGAAAAAATTAAACAGAAATAAAAGTAAAATATTCATTCGTTCGTTTGAGATTGGAAATTTAATACTTTTCAATTGGGAAAAATGATCATAATTTCACAGACAAAATTTGCCGAACACTAGCAATAAAATAACCATCACAAGTGGACATGATTAAATGTTGTTTTCCAATTGTACATGGAATTGAGTGAATAGGATGGAAAACCTTGAAATAGCATTAAATCAGGTCCCTCGTTAGAACGACCTTGCCAGTATTGCAAAAGCTGCTACAACACTCTGCTGCTTCACTGTCAATTGCACGTCACGCATAAGTTAAAAGAAACATGCTCAGCAAGAAGTAGTAG
>NW_003526941.1:7278743-7300457 GCF_000181795.1 Trichinella spiralis
TGGCGAACTTCAAAAATTCATGTATTTTAATTTTACTTTTTGAAATTTCTTAAATTGAAAAGGTAGACTCGTGACTTAAAAAATAAAAAAGTGAAAGAATGATTCATCTCAAAAAACAAATACAATATTGTATTCGATGGGAATTCTGTGTGTGCATGAAGCATTTGAAGATAGATGATCATTTGGACTGGATTCAGTTTGTTTCGTTCATTTTATATTGAAATTCAAAAGTGATATCTAAAAATAATAAATTTAACGTAAAATTTTCAATTTAATGATATAGATTTAGTATGTTTTTTCTAGTTATAAAAGATTATTGTTTAACTTAACTCATGCATAGTTGCAGACAATACACATGTAGATAACATTCACTAATTTACTAGAAACATAAATTATAACGTCAGACTTAAAAAAATGAGCAAAATACGATGCACCATTCTTTAGATAATAATTGAAAACTCTCAAAAAATAAGCAAAGCAAAATAACGTTATTTTTACTGGAAATGCTTTGCCGTTTTTACATGTACAGATTGATCAGAGTCGAGCATTTCAAAGCTCCTGGCTTACGTCATTGACATTTGAATCCAATTGACACTCAATGATGACAATATGCAACATTTATGCTTATCCTATTCTGATTACTTGGTGGTGTTTTATTTCGCAGCTATAAAAATATAAAAATAACTCATTATATTTATATTATGTTCTAGGGCAGCTTTTCATGCGAAAATTTTTCATTTCAACAAAGTTACTTTACCGTTCTTTGTTTCCGCTTTCCAAAAATAAGGAAATCAGATAAAGTAGCCACGCCATTTGTCAGCACCGAATTTGTCATGCATTTATTTGTACCTACCTGTACATGGCGTGTGCATACAATTTACAATCAACTCCAAAAGTTCCGACCGAAGCACTGATTTGTTTACTGAACAGATTAAAAGCACAATTTAATTTCCGCCATTCTCACTTTGTTTTCCACCGAAATGTAAGTCATGCAACGCTTCAGATGATGCGAACTTCCATTGTAGAACATTTTTTAAACCAAATCATAATTTTTCAAGTAGAATAACACTAAAAAGGTAAAATTAGTTAAAAGAACTATTTACTTATTATAAATTATCTCCTCTTTGTTGTTAACTGTTTAAGTAATCATATTAGTAATAAATAGTATTATTATTAGTAGTAGTAATAATATTCTTGTCATTATTGGATATTAATATCTTATTTTCAATTTGTTTCTTTTACTAAAATTACTAAAATGACAGAGCAATTAATACATCAAAGTATCAGTTGTATCATTACAATCATGAAAGTATTATATTCAAAAGAATGATCGCATGAAATTTCAGAAAAAATTTTCCCCGTATAAAATAAATACACGCGCATACAAAAACACACACACGCGCGCGCACACACGCAAACAAGCATGTGCGCACACAGATGAGGTTATCACCATTGGTCAAATGGTCACATGTTAAACTAATTATGTCCACTATTAAAAGTACGACCACGGTCGACGGTCTCGAACCGAGCGAACCATTGTCTCAGAATGGGTTGTTGCTAGCTTGTTGTCTTGACCGGCGGCCATGATTAGCTTCGTCATATAGCGCCGCCTGTTGGCTTGGGTCAGCGGCGATTGGTCGACCACTAATGCTTTTTGCTAGTCAAGAAAGAAAGACAGACACACATTGCACACACACACACACACACACACACACACACACACACACACACACACACACAGCCCCAGATGCACACACCCAAAAGCCAGAGAAGAAGAGAGGTAAGAAGAAGCAGAAAGAGAAAGAGAGAAAGTAGAAGAGAAGAGAAGCTTCTTCATTCAACCTTGGATAATGATATGCTTCTCTTTGGTCACTAATAAATTTTCCATGACTATGAAAACTCGGCCACAGTGTCATAATTGATAAGCTTTAATGAGTGAGCCGTTGCTCTTTTGTTTTCCGTTTTTCTCATTCAAGAAGAATAATTGAAATTTATGAAAGAATTTTTTTTAAGAAAAGATAGAAATTACATATTGAAATGCTAAATGTGAGTGCTGTCGTCAAAGTTCAGTCAGTGTTGAGTGTGAAGTTAAAAAGAAGAAGAAGAAGATGATGATGCTGATGACGACGATGCAGATCACACTACTCCGGTCTAGTTGCGACGCGACATCTGCCATTGGAGAAATATGAAAGCAAAACAGAACAAAAGTGACAAAGCGCTGTTTGCTCGCTTGTCGGTTTGTCGGTTGTGCCATTAGTTAGCTAGTTTATTTCATCTAATCGTTGTCGTGCGTCCGTCAGCTCAAAAGACATATTTTCTTTTTGCTTTTCACTTGATGCCACGTTTCCATCGCGCATCCCGCGTCTCACTTGACCAATCTCATCCCACTGACCACTGTGCTGCTTGGAAATTTCATTTTGATCTGTTCTTTTTTTCAGATTGCTTTTCAACTGTCAAATATTCCTTTGAATAGTTGAAAATTTCAACCATGACAAAGAAACCGCCATCCACTAGGCGAAGATATTTTATTCCTACTTGTTGTTCAATATTTGCTTGCTTGCTTGTTACTGTCGGCGTCTGTTATAAACCTGATGCCACTGCAAAGCATGTTTCCACTGTCACCACTGCTGAACCTCAGGTAACTATTATTTTATTATTCATTATCATTTTATATACAGGCTTGTGCGCATATCAGTGCTTCCAACGCCGTCGCATGTCGAGGAATAATTTATTTTCTTTCGTCATTACGCGTAAAAAGATTGACATGGGAGGAGAACTTTGACCCAAATTGAACAAGCACTTTGCCCTTTCCAAGCCACAGTGTGTCATCTGCGATGACAACTAGCCCGAGGTCGTATGGAGGACCTGATTTACGCAAAGCATTAGCTTAGCCTATATATCTGAATCGGAAATCAATTGTGTGCAAAAAGTTTCATCAAAGAGAGGGAATGAGGGAGAATACCGAGAGAGAGAGAGAGAGAGAGAGAGAGAGAGAGAGAGAAAGAATAAGAACAAGTTGCTCAACAATACCAGTACAAGTCGGAATTATCTTCATCGTATGAGTAAACCAAGCGAATATAATAACTACATAATTAACTTTAAATCTATTTTAGTGTAGTTTTGACTTTATAATTCATCATATCCCTTCCTGTGGAGAACTTATTCAGTGCAGATGCTGAGCAACGAAAGTAAAATAGAAAATTTTTCAAATGACTTTCGATATTAAAAAAAATATTCTACCCTCCGAACTCACCCAAAGGCAAAAAGCATGAAGCGGTGTGCAAGTAAGTCTGAATGACAAAGAGAACACGCTTTTGCTTTTGCTTTCACTATGGACGTCACATATTTCGTGTATTCAAATTTGTCGTCAACTATATGCAGTGCATTAAGCGGACGCATTTGTTTCAAGACCGCTTGGAACGATAAATCATCCCCAGTCACCGTTTGACTGGTTACTCGGTCCGACACAGGGGTTGTCAATTCAATTCTACACATTCCAATAGATAACACAACATCATTTCGTCATTCCGACAATACGTCATCCTCGCAATTGTAAAGCAAAAATTAAATCTCAACTATTATTAGTATTATTATTAATAGATGCATTAAATTTTTAAATAGTTTCGTTCAAGAAAATTTCTATTTTTATAACTTTCCCAGTGAATATGTGATAGAAGAATTTAGAAAAGAAAGCAAGAGAATTAGCGATGTGCCAATGATGAAGTTTCTCAAATTTCGAAGGCAAATTGAACAGAAAAAAGAAAATACATTCTGCAATATTCCGTCGACATATATACGTTGTAGGATCGTGCTGTAAGCAAAAGTTTCAGCAATAACAACAACAACAACTCGTTACGTGTCAAAGTGTGCTTATTCATTGCAGGGAATATGATGAGCCTGACGGCTAGAGAATGGTTTCATTTGCTTTCAGAAGAGTTTTAGCAATTTCATTTTGAAAACAAACCATCATATTTCATTAATAATTACGTCGAACATAACAAATAACAAACAACTTTCCAGTGGAAAAGTATCTAAACCAAAGCTGAGTCTGTCTGTATCTATTGAAATTGCAGAAAAGAAACTTTTTAAAAAAATTTATAGCAGATATTTTCACAATTTCTCACAACTGACAAGTAGCCATGTGGCGCAAAAGAAACCGATCGTCTGCTTCACAGATGCAGAAACAGTCTGGACACTGGTTCAGAGGTCCCCTTGTGTATAGATAAAGAAAAATACAATCTGTGCTTATGATTAAATCTATCACACTGCCAGCTGTTCCATCAAATGATGTCAACTTTTTCCAATGACTATTAGGATTTTTTCGTCGCATATTTTAAAAAAATGTTGCGATTTCTTCGTTGAATAGCATCTGCTTTCCAAAAACAATCATTTATAAGTATCAAAATATTTAAGTTGACTATTTTTTCATTGAAACTGCTAAGGAACATCAATAATAATGTTGTTTGATTCTACAGGATTTGGTCGAACATCCGTTATCCAGAAAAGCTCGACAAGCGTACGCCGTTTTCGGTGCTGGTGAAAGTGGACTTTCAGTCGAAGGCGTTGGGCAAGAAGAATCTGGACCCTGGGAACCATGGGAAGTTATTCGAGAATGTTCGAGAACCTGCGGTGGAGGAGTTCAGATCGAGACTCGAAATTGCTCGTACGTAAAAAAATGCATACAACATTTTTTCAAATACACTACTCTTAAGGAAAATTTCAATGTAAATTTAAATAAACTCACAGAAATACAGGAACTATAAAATTCACAGTTCTCGTTCTTATGTGATGTCAGATTAGGCGAACTGATATTCAGACGTACATGATTGATGCTCTAACTGAAATTGTTTCCATTGTAGCGGAAATTGCATCGGCGCTAAAAAACGTTACGTATCATGCAACATTGAAGTAGGATGCTTGATTATTTCTCGCTGCAGAAAATAGGGAGATTTTATTCTTCTAGCCATGTCCAACAGAAACTGATTTTCGGGCTGAACAATGTGCCAAATATAATGATAAAGCTTTGGAAGGGAAATATTACAAATGGCGGCCGTTCACTCGAGGTAAGCAAAATATTTATTTCTCAATACCAGATAGTACAATACAACTGATGCTAAAACAACCGCTGAATTCTTCTAGCATTGAACAAGTGCGAGTTGATGTGTATTCCAGAGGGTGAAAATTTTTATTATAAATGGGCTGAAAAAGTAATCGATGGCACTCGCTGCGACGCGTTCAACTACGACATTTGTGTCGAAGGCTTTTGCTTGGTAAGCAGTATGCAACTTCTGGATATAATACCAATAAACAAGCAAACTAAAAATAATCTCAACCCCTTCCTCACTACACAGTCGCGCTCACACACTGAAAAGTAAGTTGTTATCAACTTTTCTAGCCTGTTGGATGTGACAATAAACTCGGATCCACTCTAAAAGAAGATCTGTGTCGTGTTTGCGGCGGTGATGGTTCCACTTGTAAAACTG
Source organism: Trichinella spiralis (assembly GCF_000181795.1). Lineage (NCBI taxonomy): Eukaryota > Metazoa > Nematoda > Enoplea > Trichinellida > Trichinellidae > Trichinella > Trichinella spiralis. Next base: position 7,284,227 of record NW_003526941.1, read on the forward strand.
TTGAAGGATTTTTCGATGAAAGTGATCTGAAACCTGGCTATCATGATGTTATCGTTATTCCTACTGGCGCTACGTCCATTGTTATCCAAGAGCGCAAACCTACCAACAACTATTTGGGTAATAAATAGCGGAAAACTGAAATCATTTTTCTTCTAATATTAATGATAAATAAACATTTGTTGTGCTGTTGTTTCAGCTCTAAGGAATGAAGCCGGCAAATATTGGCTGAATGGTCATTGGAAAATTGACTTTCCGCAGACGATCGAAGTTGCTGGCACAATGTTTGAATATGAACGAATCAAGCAGAACAACGTTGCTTTTGAAAAGCTTTACGCCAAAGGACCAACAAAAGAGCCCGTTATTGTGGTTGTAAGTGACAGCATGCGATGTTAAACACCACCCATTCATTACTGTTAGTGATTAATTTTTACATGCATATGTTTTTGTTTTCTTTCTGTAAAGCTTTTACGACAAACTGAAAACTCTGGAATTCAATATGAATTCTCGGTTCCGCTAACTGAATCGCTTCCATATCAATATACAGTTGGACCGTGGAGCGCTTGTTCAGTAACTTGTGGTCAAGGTAAACAGTCAAGGGTTTAAACTGAAAAACACAATTCTAAAACTTCTCACAAATAAATACACAGGTATACAAGAGAGAACTGTTCAGTGTACAGATCGTTCTACCAAAGAAACTGTGGATGAAGAATTCTGCTTAAACAGTACTTTACCAGAATTAAATCGAACCTGCTCGACTGTAGATTGCGATCCTGAATGGTTCGTTGGTGAATGGGAACCCTGCTCTGAAACTTGTGGCGATACTGGAATGCAATATCGAATCGTGTTCTGTCACCAAGCTATGGCCGATGGTGTTAAAGTATCGGTAAGAGATGGTCTCTGCACTAAAGAAAGGCCAATATTTCGTCAACCTTGCAATCGCTTTTCCTGTCCAGAATGGCACGTCGGACCTTGGTCTTCTGTACGTTTTGTTGTTTGAGTTTTTTGCGTTATTTATACGTGTACAACCATCAATCAGTGGTCTCGTTTATTTTAATTTATTTCTTTGTCTTCTTCATTGTTACAGTGCAGTAGCCCTTGTGGCGAGGCATTTCAATACAGATCTGTAACATGCCGATCTGAGAAAGAAGGCGAGGAAGGTCAACTGTTGCCCGGAAAAGCTTGTCATGCACCGGATGAGCCGAACAATCGACGTCCTTGCAATCTTGGACGTTGTGAAGGCTTAAATTGGCACGTCACAGAGTGGAATCTTTGCGAACATTGCAACGATACCACTGAAACAAGAAACGTCTCGTGCAGAGATTCTTCGGGGCGTATCTATTCAGACGATCGATGCGAGGGGGAGAAACCGATTGATGAACGCCCATGTGCTACCCCTATTCCTTGTCTTTACAAATGGCATGCGTCACAATGGTCTGAGGTAATTTATTACTTTTCGAAGACAACGAAACGTCCGTAAGGTGTTTTTGCCTACACATTCTTTTGATAATGAAAATTTTACAGTGCTCAACAAAATGTGGACACGGTCACCAGACACGTTCCGTTGTTTGTGCGATTGAAGAAGGAAACAAATTGATCAAAATGGATGAACTACATTGCGATCCATATGTAAAGCCAAGCAGTCGACAAAACTGCACAAACGAAGAAAAATGCATTGGAACATATTTCACCAGTGAATGGGATGAGGTAAAATAAAGGAATTATTCTCTAACTATCAGTAAATGCGATTCCCTATTTTAAAACTCTCTCTCTCTCTCGAGTGAGAGGGAGATGGAGAATGCTACTTCTTTCAACTCATTTTAAATAATGTAAAAAAGAAAATGTAGATTCAAAATCATCCCCTCATCTAACTATCAAAATTATCTTAAAAATCATCTGATTGAAAATTATTTACTTACTTCGTGTGTCTTGATGCAGTGTTCAGCACCTTGTGGCGGAGGAACGCAGAAAAGAGTTGTACTCTGCTTTGATTATGATTATCGACTCAATCCAGCGATGTGCGATGAAGATGAAAAACCAGCTGATGTTCAAGAATGTAATTTGCAAAACTGTACAGGTATAATGTTTGCATTGGGTTGAATACTTTTCCATTATTGATGTTTTATCATTATTTGAAATTCACAGCTTGCAATGAAACTGAATTCGGTTGCTGCCCAGACAACAGTACCGCTGCCAGTGGTCCGTTTCTCGAAGGGTGCAGCAATTGTAGCCTTTCAGAGTTCGGCTGCTGTCCTGACAACTATACCACAGCTGACGGTGCAAACTTTGAGGGTTGTATGTCTGAGATGAATGTCACCGAAGAAGGAATTGGTTTGGAAAACGACACTGCACCAATGAAACCAAAACAGGCGAACAACTGTACTGAAGATGATGCAGAATGTTGCACAGAAACGTTTGACGAGAAAACGAACACTAGCACTGTGCAGTGCACAGTGCGCATGTGCAATCTGACCAACAGTGAAAACGTGACCGTCGAGGTTCCTTGCATGAACATTACCTCCAACCCTGATATGAGCAATGATACGGATATTCTACTAAGCGATACCACGGCTACGCTTTTCAACGAGACGGATTCGTTTGGAAATGAAACAGTCGGCAACGAGACTGATGTGCATTGTTCAAAAACGGAATTTGGATGCTGCCCTGATTGGGTAACACCAGCTCTTGGACCGGACAATTTGAACTGCACCAACTATGAATTAGGCGACTGTTCGAACAATGGCACCAAGTACGGCTGCTGCCCAGACAACCTAACCCTGGCTAGAGGACCAAAGTTCGAAGGCTGCGGCGATCCTATTTGTTCGGCGTCTTTGTACGGTTGCTGCCCTGATCGACGAACAATTGCTTTCGGACCACATTACAAAGGTGCGTGCATAGAAAATTGTTAGTTTGTCTGTTGTTAATTTTCTGCATTTTCCTGCACTACATATTAGGCTGTGACCGATCCACGTTCAGCTGTGAATCAAGTCCATTTGGCTGTTGCTCTGATGGCAAAACCGCTGCTCTGGGTCCTAAAAACAAAGGCTGTGAAGATAACTTGTGTCATATCAAAATACGGTTGCTGCCCCGATGGTGTCACCTTAGCCAAAGGTATGCTATGCAAATGAGCTACAGTAACAACTGCGCACACGTTGAAACTTACTACTCAAGATTTAAGTACTGATCACCACGGTTTAAGGTCCCAAGAACGAAGGATGCGGCTGTTCGCTGAGTCAGTTCGGCTGCTGTCCAGATGGTCAGAGCACTGCTGTTGGTCCAGGTTTTGCTGGTTGTCCTGAAACATGCGCTACTTCAAGGTTCGGATGCTGTCCGGACGGAAAGACTTATGCCAAAGGATCAAATTATGAAGGATGTCCTTGTCGCTATACACGTTTCGGTTGCTGCCCGGATGGAGTAACCGCTGCTCTCGGACCACGGCACGAGGGCTGTGACGACTGCCGTTTGAAAGAGTAAACATTCTTGTCAAATCAAATGAATGACGATTCATAAACGGGCAGTTTGCGTGATTTAGATTCGGTTGCTGTCCAGATGGTCAGAAAGCAGCTCAAGGCCCAGCGATGGAAGGCTGTTTCGAAATTGCCGAAGAATCGCCCGTTATCACCATACCACCACCACTACGAGGGCCTGTTTCACCTGAACAAATCGGCAAGCATTATTCTGAACAAAAATTGACTTGTAACTATTGCAATTCTTTAGCTAGTTGCACACTGCCATCAGAAACTGGTGAATGCTCAGACTATTCGCTGAAGTGGAACTTCGACCCTATAGAAGGTGTTTGTCGGCAATTTTGGTACGGTGGTTGCGGTGGCAATGAAAATCGATTCGAGTCAGAAGAAGACTGCAAACACGTCTGCGTCAATCCTCCAGATCAGGGTAATTAATCAAATTGTTTTTAATTACACAAATTCCACTTCGACTGTTGCACTGTAACTGCGGTGTAATGTGTTCAGGCGTCTGTTATTTGCCAAAAATTCCTGGCACCGACGCATGCGGTTCAACAACCATTCGATGGTATTACGATATCACTGAAGGTTACTGCATGCAATTCTACTATCACTGCAACGGAAACGGAAACAATTTCGCGGAATACGATGAATGCATGGCCACTTGTGATAACGTTGGTAAAGCGTTGACCGTCTCACCACCGGCTACATTTTCTCATCAACCAGAAGAAACAGGTGCTGAATCTGAAGGTAAGCGAGGGTGCAAAGCTATCTCTGAAATAAATAAGCCGCAAATTATTAGTTACATCTTATTTTTAACCTTTTCATTCCGCAAATTCTCTCTCTTTTCAACTTACTGCAATTTCACTGGTGTAAAATTTCACAATCAGAAGAACAACTGCTTTCGTTGAATGATGAATGATAAGATGATAAAATTTTCACAGAATACGAAGATGTATGTGAACTGCCAGTAGACACTGGTCCGTGCCGTGGTAAAATTACACAATGGTACTACGAACCGGCCATGGGTGAGTGCATCACATTCACCTGGGGTGGGTGCAAAGGAAATTCAAATCGTTTCGCATCCAAAGAATTATGCGAAGCTAAATGTGCGAAAGTGATCGGTAAGACCAATAAACCAAGAAATAAACTTAAAGGCAAGCAGAAAACAGTTTTTCTTCTACAGAAGACTTTTGTAAATTGCCCAAAGATTCCGGTCCTTGTGATCAATATGTCGCAAAATGGTATTACAAGCACGAAGAGGGTACATGCGGTAGATTTTACTATGGCGGCTGTCATGGCAATGATAATCGTTTCGAGACTATGGAAGAATGTCACGAAAAATGTGCCAGCAAAGCCGGTTCGAAAAATCTTTCACTTAAATTGATCAACTGATTAATTTGCTTTGGACCATGTTGAAATTCGTCTGTTATTGCTTTGTAGATCCCTGCCAGCTTCCATCTGTGTCAGGTCCTTGCGCTGGTCGAGAAATGCGTTATTACTGGACAGGAGAACGTTGTGAACAATTTACATACGGCGGTTGTTTGGGCAATTCGAACAATTTCCAATCATTGGAACAATGCCAACGACGATGTGGTAGCAAATCGACACAACAGCATATGCCATCATCAGAAGAGGTTAAAGTGTTGAGTTCTGCTGTTGCTGGTGGCGCAGGTGGTAGTGTTGGTCACAGCGGTGTTTTCACCGTTTCCCGTGTTGATGAAGCAGCTGAATCCAGTCGTCCAGGTAATATTAATTGCACTTTACAGTTCTTTTACAATATTTTCCCCTATTAACAGATGATAGCAGTATCTGTAATTTACCCAAAGATACAGGACCTTGCCGAGCATACATACCATCGTTCTACTTCGATCGAATGACGCAACAATGCCAACAGTTTGTCTACGGTGGATGTCAAGGCAATGAAAATCGTTTTCCAACTAGAAGCGGTATGCAAAATCTTCCTATGCGCTGCTGTTGTGCTGTTGGTTTCACTTATGCTTATCTTCAGCGTGCGAAGCCGCGTGCGGAACTGTACGACACCAGAACATCATCCACGGACGACCACAGGAAAAGCCCGAAGAATCGACTACGTATGAAAATTTCAATAATGAAATCAACGATTTGGACAACAGCATCGAAAGTGATACTTACCGTTCACACGTCGGTATCGAATGCCCAGTTTTCTTTGCACAGCGTTCGCGTTGAGATAACAATTCGCTTCTTTTCTTCATAGATTACTGCAACTCCAGTCCTGAGGTTGGCCCTTGCCGTGATGCGACCACCAGATGGCATTATGAGCCTCGACGTGGAGAGTGCATTGAATTTGTTTATGGAGGATGCGGAGGGAATCGAAACAATTTCAAAACGCGTCAAGGTATATTTAACTGAACGCCACAAGCATGGAAATGTGGAAAAATGACAGAAAAGTATCACATATTTACACGAACTGTTTTCAATTTACCTCTTACAGATTGCGAACGAGTGTGCGCTGAATTCAGTGATACTGAACCAGCACCGTTTGAAAAGCCACTTCAATCTACGTCAAGGCCAGCAAGCAGTCCGGCACCTCGTTTTTATCCGTTGCCCACATCCGCACTGCCTGGTAAGTACTGATTGAGTAGTTGTTCAATTCTGTACGGAAATCAATAATGTACACTTTTTTGTTCAGATTTATGCCTACAGAGCAAAGATATTGGTACCTGCTATGGAAGTTTGCTGAACTGGTATTTTGACAGTGAACGAATGCAGTGCACGTCGTTCATGTACACCGGATGTGGAGGCAACAGCAACCGTTTCACTTCTGAAGAAGCTTGCGAACGAGCTTGCGGCGCTTATCGTGATCAAGGTTTTTATGAGATTAATTATTTATACAGTCTATTCTTCACATGATGAAACCAATTATTACAGATGTCTGCCGAATGCCACCGGACGAAGGGCCATGCTTGGCATCAGTACCGAAATGGTCTTATAACCAGGAACGTGGCGAGTGCGTGTCGTTTGTGTACGGAGGCTGCGAAGGAAACGGCAATCGTTTCTCTAGCAAAGAAGAATGCGACAATATTTGCAATCCACGCCGAACAAGCTACTTGAACGAAGGTAAATTTCAGTCTTTTTAACACTTTTAAAATTGTGCTAAAAAACCAACCAAACAAACCAAATTATGGACACTACACTGCACAGTTTGTTAATTGATTTTCATTCACATTTTCACGGGAATTCTTTCTTTCCCATTCATCTAAATAAGTAAATACACAAACATATATATATATATACAAGGGAAAATATTATATGAACAGTGAAGAAAAAAATAACTGCAATTTTTACCCAAAGCAGCAGCATGTGCGTGGTGTGTTGAATATTTGATGGTCGCTATTTTGCTTGTTTTTGCCTCACTTGTTTTCCATCCACTGCTGCAATTCATAGTAGGGGGATTAAATTTAAAGAATTCCACTGATAAACGAATAAATTCCACTCTTGCTTGCCTCTTCAATTGTCCATCAGTTTCAACAGAATTTCGTTATAATAATAATAATGATAATGTGTGTGTGTGAGTGTACAGACGTGTGTGATTTGGAACGTGATGCTGGACCTTGTTTGGATCCGATCAGCCAGTGGTACTTCGACCGTGTGTCCAGCGCGTGTAAATTGTTCACATATGGCGGCTGTCGAGGCAATGCGAACCGCTTCAACACGAAAAGCGAATGCGAGGCACGTTGCGTTCAACCTGCAAAATTGACAACAACAGGTAGACAACAAGAGAGGGACAGCAGAGGGGCAAGCAGCAAGCAACGTTTGCGGCGCTTTAACGACACAGTTTAAATAATTTCATTTAAATTCAGCCCCATTACTAATTTAAAATTCGTTCGATATTGTAAAGGTCTTCTTCTAACACTCGCAGGCAGTGCTTGTGAACTGGAGTTCGATTCTGGCCCCTGTCAGCAGTCGTTTCTGCGCAAGTGGTACCACGACCCTCGGTCGCATAAGTGCAGACCGTTCGCGTACGGTGGCTGCGGCGGCAATGACAACCGATTCGACTCGGAACAAGAATGCGCATCCGCTTGTAATGCAGCTGTCAGCATGTCCATTACGGACGATGATCGTAAGAGAACATTCGGTGAGCAGAATATTTTTCTCACTGAAAACGTCTGCAAGCGCGCACGTAAACACTGCATCTGAAAAGTGAAATGAATGAAACAAACGAATGACAACACAACATACCAATGATAATAATGCTGCCACACACAGCTTATATTTTTTTTGCTGGAATTTTTCCATTCCATTACTTGTTAGTTTTAATGCTTGATTTCCATTCCAGAACATGCTCCAGTTTCGGTACAAGTCGACAGCACGCGTTGGACCTATCAAGAAGGACAGCCAATTGTGCTGAATTGTAGAGGCGGGACAGACGAGATGCACCACAAAAATAACGTAGTCTGGTACAAGGATAATCGTCACGTTGCTGCCGATGTCAGTCGACGAATTGAAGTGAGAAATGTTCTCGTTTTTTTTGCAGATCCGTAATAAAATTCCAAATTACCAATGTTCAGGTTCAGTTCAACGGCTCGTTAACCATAAATTCAGCAAAAATATCCGACAGCGGAGAGTACAGTTGCGCGTTACTGCAACCAGCTGGTTCATTCTCGTCCGCTGTACGCGTTGTAGTTGAAGGTAATCAGTTGATCTGCTGTTCTGCCCTTTTGGAGGTGATAAATTTAAATTTTCTTTCACTTCACTTTAGCCCAGAGACAAGAATCCAACAACGAAAATTGTGTCGACAATCCGTTACTGGCGAACTGCCGACTAGTGGTCAGTGCAGGCCTTTGCAGTCACACCTATTATGGTCGTTAGTGCTGTCAGTCTTGCCGAAATGTAAATTAACCACATCTTCTTCTTCATTCATCACCATCATCATAAACCAAATCAACAAAGAAGAACAATACAATAAGCACAGCTAGCTGTTGGCTTATTTATTTATCAATTTATAGTCTAGTTGTTACTCTCTCTGTTTTTTATTCTCTTTTAATTGATATTTTACAGCATAAGTTGATCAATCCTACCCGCTTGACATTTCTTCTTTTAACTCTGTCGTTAATTCCATTTAATCGTTAATACATATATACATAGTATATGCAATATGTCCAACATGTCCTCCTATGCTTATTAATTTACAAGCATGTCACACTGCCAATAAATAGACTCAAGAATTATTAATGCTTTTGTTTTCCTCTAGCCATCATAAAATTGGTAAGCAAATAATAAAATGCAAATCCATCTTCCACATTACTTTCTCTCTTTCCCATTATTATAGTTTGTGTGTTTGTGTGCATTTCATATGATCATACTTTATCCCAAATGTCCACATTTATTGCACACTTGTACTGACGAGTGAGTGAGTATTAAAAAACAAAAAAAAGTTCACCAATACACAGATCTGTTTCTTTGTTGAAATCATCTTTACAACTTCTGACAAGAAATCAAACAACGAGACTATGTTAGCAATTAATACATGTCGTTGCAATAGAGTTATACGTATATATACATATAACATGTATACATTATATACGTAATATATAGCAATGGAAGATGATGATAAAGAATCAGACAAATAGAAACCAGAACACAAACAATTATTATAAATTTCTTCTTTTTTGTATAAAAAAAAGCAGGATAGGGCGTAGTAGAAAAAAAATTGTCCATACCATGCTTATGTAAAAATCAGCCAATTTCACTTCAGTTTCACCGTTGTCTACTAGCCGACCAGCACATTGGAAAAACTGATTATACACATAAGCTGATGACTATTATTTTGTTAACACAAACGAGATAAATAAAGTTGAAGCATTATGAAACTGAACGATGCAAAATTTTTACCAAACCCCAAAATTGACAATAAATGGGCATGGCTGGTGGTGGAATGAAAAAACTTTTAAATTAAAAAAAAAGTTCACTTATTCTTACTACAGAAGGATGAAAAGAGCGTCGGCAAAGAAGAAAATAAGAAGATGAAAGAAGAAAAAAATGTCACACTTGCGAGCGACCATAGCAGGATGATGATGATGATGATGATATGTATGACGATGATCAAATTTTCCTTTTTCAAATATAAAAACGGTCAAGATGGAATCCGATACTTAACAACAGCCAGATTTCTGTGGTTGCACTGGTGTGGATGTGATTCGCACACCAGGCTGTGCACCAGCTGCTGTGCCGACAGCGTGTGAAAGACGTCTTTTGATTTCACCTGCCATCGTCAAAAATGCTTGCTCAACATTGGTAGAATTCTTGGCCGATGTTTCCAAAAATGGAATACCCAATTGATCAGCATATTCCTGCAATAAAAATCAACAACTTCATTTTTTTCGCAACCCAAAAGTCAATAATAAAGAAAAAAGTATGCACACCTTTGCAGTATCATATTCAACAGCTCGTTCTGCTGTTCGATCGGACTTGTTGCCTACTAGCAACTTGTTGACATTTTCACAAGCGTAACGCTCAATTTCCAATAACCACTGCTTAACGTTGTTGAAAGACTCCTGCAACAGTCGAAACAAAAATCAAAAATCGTTCGCATGCATCAACTGTTCATTTAAACATTACTAATATGATAAATTAAAAAAATATATATTATTTTCTTACCTGATCAGAAATATCATAAACGACAATGATCCCATGCGCACCACGGTAATAGCTCGAGGTGATCGTTCTGAAACGCTCCTGTCCAGCAGTATCCCACTAAACATCCACTAATAATTACCCGCGAATATGGATCATTTAAACAAAAACCTTAACTTAAAACTGTAAAATAAGACATCACAACGTTATATCTTTTTTGTATATTTTAACATTTTATACAAATTCACAATCTCATACCTGCGTTTCGATTACGGTATACAATAGGATATGCTGATTCATTCATCGGGAAAGAAAAAATCATTATCACGTAAAGAAACAAAACTTGTCAACGTAATGTTCTATGACGAATTCCTTACATTCATTGAAAAATCAATGTACAATATTTAAAAACAATTATCAAACAAACATGCAGATATTAAAAACAAGTGCAGATATAAATTTAAATTTTACATTACATCACATCACTCATATTATCACTACATACATACATCGTGGTGGATTAATTGATTATAATGAACAATCAGCTACATCAAAGTAACAACAAATGATGCATACAACAGTAACAGAAACTGAATAGCAGTCAGGAATAAGAAAACCAGCATCAACCTGAATCACTTACTATCTGAAGCTTGATCGTTTTGCCATCCAAATCGATAGTGCGAATCTTCTGCAAAACAAACACATTCACTGATTATAACTAACTAGATCAAACATTATAACTAGCTCAGACTTACGAAATCAACGCCAATAGTGCTAATGTAACTGTCAGTATAAGTGTCATCCTATATAGATATGCATATATAAAATAATTTGAAATAAAAGAAGCAAAAATAATTCATGCTTACCGCAAATCTCAGCAAAAGGCAAGACTTCCCAACTCCAGAATCGCCAATCAACAAAAGTTTAAACAAATAATCACTAAATTAAAATATCGTTTAAACAATGCTCACATACTTCTTAATCAAAAACAATATTATACTTCTTCTGTACAATATTACACCTATAAAACAAATTCAAAAAATGTATTAAATGATGATTCAACATAGCAATAAATAATTGCATCATACAAAATTACTGATTCTTCATCCAATTTTCCAGCAGTTTATAACACAAGCATCAACACATAAAAATTCTTTTTTTCACTTGTAAATAAACATCACGTTAAAAGTAAGCGTAATATAAAGCGGAAACCATTTCTTTTTAAAACATGAACAAAAAATTTCATTCTTCATGATGAAAGAAAATTATCAATCAAAATAAACATACAAAGACATTTTTAGAAAATGCCAAAAATGTATGACTTTAACGTCTGCGATGTGATAAATGATGCAAAATGTGCATAAACAAACAAGAGCTTAATCACAGGAGTAGAACTAACAGTAACCAAAAAATACAAATAAATAAATAATAGATTGCTAAAGACAAAGCATAGTTCACCAAACTCAGTTGTGGAAAAAATACTGATCACATTGTGCAGGTGAAAAAAAAGATGTAAATCTTTTATAATTTGAAATGAATCTAAATTGAAAAATTGCAAACAACTAAAAAACAATTTACGTGTTTTCAAAATAATAAAAAATCTAAATGAATAGTAGAAACAACTGAAAACATTTCTTTACAAATGATTTATGATAAATGTCTAAATTATAGATTCAGCGTCAAATGCTGAACATGCAACCAGATCAAATGGCTTCTGAAAAGAAAATATTTGACATACTACAGTATTCTAAATCATAAAAAAAACCCAAAAAAGATCATTTTAAATAGATAATTTGAATGGTCATCACTGATTGTATTGAAAACTTTAAAAATGAAATTTAAACACACAAAAAATACAAATTAACGTGACCACTATTTGAGAGTCAAATGATACACGAAAACCATCAACTACGAATTACTGAACGCTCATAGCATAAGGTCATCGTTCTAGTAACACATCAAGCAGACAGCAAAGTAGAACTGTTTTGATTAAAAAAAAGCAAATTTCAACTTATTGAATGAAACCTTTCCATTTCAACAGCTAAAATTTTGAAGCTAAAACTTTTGAAAATTTACTTTCCAATTTCAAAGGAAAAAGAGGATTTATAGCGGAAATGAAGCGAAAGCAAATGTTCACCATTGCAGTGTTGGTTGAAAAATTGATTATGATAAAAAATGAAAATAAAATATTAAAAAAAATCTGAACTAATGTAGAGTACGAAGTAATGTAAATAAGGAAAACTGCAAATCTGGTAGGCAAGCGAACCTTGTCGCCAATAGTAGACAAATCGAGATATGAATTGATTAATAATCAAATATGAGTACTTACTATTCAGGATTCAGTGCCATTTTGATGTTTCCTGTGTCTGAAACTAATAAGCAGAAATTAATACTAAAACGTGAACTGAACCAACCAACCACTGCGTAAGTGTCACGATTTCAGGCACAGTAACTTGACAAGTAGGTTTCATCAGAAGACAGTACGCAAACGGTAGAACATTATTTTACTATTTGTTTCTGTCATTGATAGTAATAATAATGGAGCAAGTGAAAATTGAAAAATAGCCAATTTTACAAATCAAATCTAATGATATTTAAAGTAATTCATCAATTTTATTCCATTTAAAACAATATTTTCAAAGAAATGCAATATGGCTTTACATATCATTTGTTACATAAATTTTGTGCGTATATTTATATAATTTGGATATATGTGTGTAAATTGCCTGCGTAAAAAACATCTTTTTAAAATTCCTTAAAAGTCATGAAAAAATGTGACTAATAATAAATTATACATTGCCAAGTGAGTAAGTCATTGTATGAGAATAATGCACCTGAACGTCAGCAGTCACATTGTAAAGATGTGGAAAAAATTGTAAATAACATTAATATTTTAACATAATAAACTCAACTGATAAACTAACAAGTTGAGAATAAACGGAAAAGTAGTATTTTTGTTATTTCCTTGTTAGAGAAGAATGAATGAGCATGTCGAAATTAATCTTTCCCCTTTGGTGGAAAGTTTTGCATAAAAGTTGGTGCTTTTATAATGTAGCGAATTTTCAATTCATGTCAGCAAATTGTTGAAAAAGAATTAATTTAATTTAATTTAATTTCAAAGTTGAACTTCAACATTTCACGAACAGTGTGCTGTTCAGAGTGAAAATGCCGGCAACTGTCATCGATTGAGTACAGTACAGCATAGTGCAGTTTATCGGATGAATAACAACGACGGCTGAAAGTTGAACCCAATCCGATCGACTTTGAACAATAATCTATGGTTTTGTTTGACCAGCGGACGCTAGCTGCGAGCCTTTGGATTTCAACAATTCGAAGAGCTTCAAAAAGCTAACCTGAGTTCTTTTTTCCTTAGAACGCAAATGCATTTGACAGCGCTTGTTTACAGTGTAAAACCAAAGTCCCAAAGCGGTGACAAAGTTAAATATGACGGCCAAACAGAATGGCCATATTGGTCCGAGCAGCTTTTCGAACCAGGGAACACTTTCTGGTGAAAATAGTTTAGCAAAGAGATAATCCGACGCTTCAGATCCGACCGACATCACCAACACCGTCGACAAAGTCAACACCATGCCGGTGCATATGCCGGCCATTTGGATGGCAATGTGAGGCCAAAGTAGCCAAGCTCTGTTGGTCAAAACACCGATAACAACCATCGCAATTACAGTCAACAAAAGCAAAGCAACAACACCACGCCACGAGATGGAAAACGCATCCTTATTGTTGGACGAGTATACAATGTGCAACACGAACCAACTGACCAAAGCGGTCGCTTCCAGCACAACAATGGCCAGTGTTCCATAACGAACTGTCCAACAATTATCACAATTATTATCTGCAGATTGGGAGTTGTCAGTTGTCACGTCATGAACAGTGTGTTGTGTCGTTGAATTTTCTTGTTCTTGTTCAATAACTGCCGCAGATACAGGCAAGTCGATTTTGGCGGTTGTGTGATCGCCTCCTGTTTTCACAACTTCCTTGAACTCTGCTGCAATTGTCTCACCATTTCCACTAACATCCGCTACTGGTACTGCTTGCGTGATATGGATTTTCTTAGTCGGTTTCAAAAAATCGATAACTCTTTTATTCCATTTTTGCTTACCTTCACTGATAATGGTCTTGATGATGGGTGCTTTTTTGTTTTGTGACTGATTCTAAAGAAGGATGGATGGATAACTGTTTTTTAAAATGGATCAAGTGAAACAATTTTCTCATTTGATACGCTGTTCAAGAAAATATTAATCCGTTTTATAATTGTAAAAAAAGCAATAAATAATACAAAAATTACCATAAGTATGAATATGAAGTTGAGAAAATTGACAACTGTAGAGGAAGTAAGTGAACAACTAACTAACCATTTACTGTGTATGCGTGTGTGTGTGTCACAACTTCTGCTTTTGCTAGATGAATGTTTAATTTGCCAGTTTTATTCAACCAAGCGCATGCCAGCCAACGACAACACTGACGCGTCCCAGTTTCAAACAACGATCAACGTTCACCTCTGGGCGGTTACTGTGCTATTTTCCCACATCTACAAAATAAACACAATTCCTTCATTTTGAGTATATTGCAGCACAAACATGAATGGTCAACGTTGCCAAGTTAAATCTTCCACCACCACTACTACTGCAACAAGGCGACCAAATATTTGAATTATGCAATACATAAAACGGTTATGAATTTTCTATTTCGTTTTGTTCAATATGCAATCATTAATTATTACTAATATAAGTGGAACAACTTTTTTTTCAATAAAAATTATTCATTTATTTTGATTTTTCATATTCCATTGATCATATATGTAATATTATTAATTTCAGATATGAATGCAGAAAGTTTTTGCTCTGAACACTGACCTCAACCTTATTTATTTATGAGTAGAAAATTGATTACTGCAAATAATAATTTCAAAAAAACCCTTGAAAATTTGTAAATTATAAAATTTTTAAAAACAGTTTTGATCAGTTGTTGATGAAGTTGAACTAATGAAAGACAGTTGAAAGAAATTTAAGAAAATTTTAATTGCACTGCAAGTTCTAGTTGTGGAAAGACAAATTGCATCATTTTGAAATAGAAAATTTGAAAAGCACACTGAATTAGTTGACTATCGCTGAAAGTTTTCATCAAACCAAACTTTCGCCCACCAATGGAAATAATATTGAACAGAAAAATACGAGATAATGTAGTTCAGCTTCTGTGCTTAGCAACTTGTGAGGGGGCTTTGGGAACAAGTTTGCAGTAAAGTTTCTCTAAACCAAGTAATGAAAAAGCAATAAGCGTAGTAAAAATAAGAAAATAAAAATAATCTTGAATTTTTCCAATTTCCAACGATTTCAGTGCAAAATAATCCGTGGTACAAAATACAGTTTTGTTCGGTCGACTGTAAATAGCCGCCCGGCCTGCGTAGAACATGCGCAACGATTTCGTCGACATGACGGACAACTTGCTTTCCAGAGCTTCTTCTCTGTAATAGAAAACGCTTTGCAGTCGTGAAGTTTCTTTCACTATCGAAATCACTTTCACAAAGCAAAATCTGCTCTCGTAAAACTCTTTCAAACTGGACAAATCGACGCCGATGTAACATAACGAAGATTTAGTGATTAATTTTCCCATTTCAAAACGATTGTCCACGTAGAGGGGTGGATTTTTCACAAATGCCCTTCTGAACAATCCTGTCCAGGGGATTTCATCTTCAGCTTTTGGATTGATCAGCAGATGATGAAATATTGGATCGTCTTTGATCGAAGTTAACATTGTAAATCTGCATTTCTTTCTCAACAACAGTCGGCCAAGTTCGTTCAAGTTGTCAAAGCCGTATTCAATTCTCTCGTCCTTTTTGACCAAATAAACGGTTATGATGTTCGAAACGAGATTTAGAAAAAATATCACTGATATGAATGCAAACGTGTAAATAATTGTCTCTCGAAATGACCGCAGAAACGAAATTAGACGATTTTTCCTACTAAAATCTTGCTCAAACGCGTAAACCTCGTAAATGTATTTCGATATATGCGAAAGCATATAAATGCTCAGTAAAGTGATGGTGAACAGAAACCAGACGTCAGTTTCGACAATGCGACTGCGTGAAAATCTGCCGCCGCACTGGCGGAACGGCTTTTCCACTACCAAAGCAATGG